>NC_056735.1:1592088452-1592130952 GCF_019279795.1 Protopterus annectens | reverse complement strand
CATCCTATTCAACACTTCTTCAGAATAAATAGATATTTTCAGACTCAAATAGTCATTTCAGGCTGCTTGCGTTACTGTCTTCTTGTGTTATTAGTTGCCCTAGTAATGCTTCACTCTTGATTTTAAAACTATTTTAGGTCAATTTTGTCTATGTTGACTTTTTTAGAATTAGAATTTATAGGGATCTTGTATAAATATATATATATATATATATATATATATATATATATATATATATATATGTATAGACATATGCCACAACATTCTTCTTAAGTTGAAACAAGTCTTTGAGGTCTAGTGAAAACCAGATAACATGGGATAAACCCTCACCAAAGTCAAGAACTCAGTCAGAGTCAAGTGTAGTGAGATTGCATAGCTTCTCTGTACCTCTGTGTCAACAAGCAGTTGGATTCATGCACATTCTGCTTCTCATTGAGTGCAATACTGATGTTTGTGAAGGAAAGTGGAAGAAATTATGACCAACTCGTTACTCTTTAATGCACTGCAACCCAACTCCGCACTCACTCAAGGCAGGCATAAGCCATTGCAATACTAGTTGTATGCTGATTTCATCAAATATGATTTATTGTTTAACATTACTTCTGCCATGCCAAATCAATGATTACTGTTTACCAGGGATCATACAACAGAAGGGGAAGTAACCTTTATCTGTAGACTTCCTTCATACTCAACATTTACAGACTTTCTAAATATAGACATTGGATTGCAACAACAACAAATAAAAATAACAATTGTAAAACTCACAGCGATGTACCTCAAATTAAATTTGCAAAAATACACAGTAATAAAATGAAAGTAGTCCACCGAATGTCATTCAGATATGACCTAGTCCTGCAAAGCCAGATTTTTGACTATTTTAAACTGAATAAGTAACAAGAGCCTCAGTTACTTTCATTCACTGATTGCTCCTCCACTTAGCAGTTACAGCCACTTTTGTGTTAACTCACATATCAGCTTGTAATAAAAAACAATATTCATATAATAAATTTCAACTTTGTTCCGCACAAGCAGTTGTCATACATTAAACATTGCTTCATCCACATCACATTAGTCCTGCAAAGCTAGAACAAAGAGAAAATAACAGCAGACATTGACCTCCTCAGATAGCCCTAGCAATTATTGCTACTTTGTCTGTCTATATCTTATATAATGAAGTTGCTTCACACAGACATCAGATTGTTTCTGCAAATTCAGAATAATGAGGAAACAGCATCATAAGATGTTGAGCTCTTATTACAAAATCAGTAAACAACTAAAAAAAACAACATTCAAGACAGGAGTATTGAGAAAGACGAATGTTTATTTTTATTTTTTTTTTATTTTATTTATTTATTTTATTTTACATTTGTTAACCGGGCTAGTCCAACTGGATATATTTCCATTTTCAGCAGAGGCCCGGGGAGAAAAGCTCCACAGTAACATTTAAATGTTTAAAATGTACAATTTTGTGAGAAAAAGGAAGCATGAAAGTGTAAGACAAACAGTACATGAGAGAACAGTAGTTCCAAAGCCAATACTATCTAAGAAACAATACCATATACAAAGAGAAATATTTACACCAATATAAAAATAATAATAATAATGCTTCACTCACATCACATTAGTCTTGCAAAGCTAGAACAAAGAGAAAATAACAGCAAAGAATGTTGGTCTTATATACTTAGGGCATTGCTAGAGTAACAAGATTTGCATTAGCATTTGTTTCTTGAAAAATACAAAGGCTATGTAGCATCAGATTTTAATCTATCTTTATGTAATGACAGTAACTGTATTCCCTGAACTATTTAATTAAAAACACATTTTCCTTATAATGAAGAGATGAACAAAAAACTTCATGGATATCTAGCATCAGGGTCAATTGCATAGGGTCAATAAGCTACTGTTCATAAGGTGTCCAGTTACCCAGCCTGGGTTACCTAGGATAGCTTTGCTGAGCAGAAGCTTGACATAAAAACAATCAACCTGCCAAACATGAACTAAAAATTGCTACACTCAGTATAGGTTCACTGACAAGATGGGGCTTAGAAGTGGATGACATGATAGTACAGAGGAGGCTGGACATCCTGTGTATCCAAAAAACAAGATGGAAGGGCAATGTAGCAAAGCCACTTGGCTTGGGATCCAGAGTCTACTACTCTGGAGGAGGGCAGGCTTGAAATGGTGTGGGAATTGTGGTGAGATGCTTCAGAAGGCAGCAAGGGATGTAATCAGAATTAGTGGCAGACTCATCACAACCAAACTCCAGCCTAATGATAGGACAGTATTCATAATCAGCCAACAACAGGGGTGTGATAGTGAGGAAAAGAATGAATTCAGACAGTGGCTGGAGAACTTACTAGAAAAAACAGGACAACATGAATTGGTGTTGATAATGGATGTCTTAAATGCGCATGTCAGGACAGACAGACAGACTGAATATGAGGACTGCCTGGGTCCAAATGAGTAGGACAACAAGAAAAAAGAAAGACAGGCCATTCTACTCTTTTTTCTGGCAAATGGCTTGATAACAGTCAACACATGGTTCAGAAAAAGACAGTCAAAAGCTCAAATACAAGAGTGGTCAACATGTAACTCAGGTAGACTTCCTCTTAGTAAGTAAAGGGCATTGGGTTGGAATCGGTGATTGCAAAGTCATCCCCAGTAAAACAGTCAGCTCACAGCATAAACCACTGGGCACCTCAGTCAGCTGCAGTGGTCAGGAAAGGATCTAAGGTCAACAGAGACCAGCCTGAAGTCCTGGAAGTTGACTGGAGAAAAAGTCCAGCAGTTCAAGGAATTACTCATGGCTATACCACCATATATGGGGTTGGGAGGGTGGCCTAATGGTTAAGGTGTTTGCCTTACAAACACAAGGTGCAGGGTTTGAGTCTCACAAGGGATAATTGTGTAGGCTTAAAATGGCTCGCAAGGGCAGTTAGCATAGTACTAATCTATGAAATCTATGAAATATGAGAACTACAGAACATAACAGATATGTGGCTAAGCCAGGTGTGACAAGTGAGGGTCCCACCACCGCCAACCAATATGTGAGCATGTGATGATTCCACCACTGCCAACCAATATGTGATGAGTGATGGTCCCATGACTGCCAATCAATATGTGATGACCCCTCTCTGGGCCAGTAATCAAGGAGCTTGAATCCTCAACACTAGTACTGGAGAGTGACATGACTTGGAATGCAAATGGATACACTCATTATTTCCAGATGCAGACCTCTCTGCATCAAACACAATTTCTCTTAATAGCACACATGGAACACACTCAGTCCAGGGTCTGGATCTCTCCATTGTCTCTCTCCAGATCTCCAATAAGACTCCCCACTGGTACAGCTATAGGGTTAGGTCCTCAGATGATCATCCAAACCAAGACCTCTAGCACCCCCTCTGTAACCCCAAGTAGCTGAGATATACACACACTGTGAGATTTGATTTTCCTCGCACACACGTACAAACACCTGGGAAAGGCTGGCACAGATTTACCTGTTGTGTCCCCTTCTGCCCAGAGTAGAAGGTTGTTATCACCACAACCAGACATCCCACAATCAGCTAGTCTAAGGCCCTTAACAAAGGTTGTCCAACTATACTATGTAATATTAATACTAATACAAATGGTAGTAGTTGACCAAGACTGTTAGGATTTCTGGAGTTCCCCACACAGTGTCACCAAATAAATATAATCACGCTCAAAGGTTAAATACTTTCTACAAGAACCAGCCACAATAAAAGTTTAAATATATTAAATAATAAATAGTAAAAGAACAAGAAAATACTAGATATGTATTCACCATAAACCACAGAGTTCAAATCACAGGAAATACTGAAAATAACATTCATGAAGAGACTCAAATAAATAAAGAAAAGTAATATCTAAGCTAAGCTTCACTATATTCCTGACTGAATCTGAGAGAATTTTTATTCTCTAATAACTTACTTGATACAGCAAGGCACAATGAAATACGTGACCTGTCTTTCTAGTCAGGTTCTCCAAAACAGAATACTCTATCCTCAGAGATTACTCCCTGTAAAATATAATATCCAAGATGGCTTGCAGAATGACTTTATATGGTCACCTGAATCTAGGTTCTCACAGTAACCTCCTCTGAAGCTGAGAAAGGAATTTAGCATATTTGGCTACAGTACAGATCTTAAATGTTTATGGCAGTGCCTGAGGCTTCCCCTCTTTTCACTGAGCTAGTGAACAAAGGGTTCTTCCAGACCCACCATCTCCAGTCCAGTTCAGCACTGCGGTTTACTGTTTTAATGGTTTAACAGCTCATTTACGTTTTCTTTATTTTTCTTAAAAGTAAGCTAACTGGTTAACCTCTGCAGTCCCAGTGTCCTCTACTAAAGCATACATTTAATTCAGTTGCAGTAATACAGGTATATTTTCTTTTCATTCCAGCAGGGCACACTATTGATACATTTTAACACAAGCAAACCTCATGAATACATTTCCAGCACAAACATCTGTACAAATCAGTTTGATATACAAATGACATATGATTATTTACAAAATTTCAGCTAGCTGTGCTGGCATAAGCCATACTTCCAATGCCCCACTTATACTGGCATGGCTGGCAGTACCTCCAATCGTCACACCAGGTATGGAAATAAGGTACATAAGGAAAGCTATTGGTACAATGCAGAAATCCAGAAAGTCATCAAAAGAAAGAAAGAATGCTTGGTAATGCTACCATCTGATTTGAATAGCTTTGTATGATTGTGAATTTTTTTATTATAATTCAAATGTTTAAAATATTAGCAGAAACACTAATTAAAATCTCAATATCCATGAAAAAAAGAAAGAAGGGATGCAGGAAAAAATTGGGTGATAGAAAATATGGAGCAGACTAGGAAAGAATATGTGTTGACTAACAAAGAGGCTAAGAAAGAAGTTTCAATAGCAAGGAATAGGGAATCAGAGGCACTCTACTGGCTGCTGGAATCTGATTCAGTAGGTAGCACAAAGACATTATATCAGGTTGCAAGGCAAAGACAGAAAAATAAAGAAGATAGTCAAATAACTGTCATAGGGGATGATAGCAATAACCTGCTCAGCAGTCCACAGGACATCAAAGGCAGATGGAAAGAATACTTTCAACAGCTTTTGAATGAATAAAATGCCACAGAAGCTATACTGCCCCAGACATAGCCTACAATGAGAGAAGAAGAGGACCCCACCCTTCAAATCAGTCATTGATGAAAATAAATAGCCAATTGTTTTTAATAATTTCAACAATGTCATAAGCATTGGTTCCAACCAAGCTGTGGTTAAAGGCCAATTGCTAAGACTAAATTTGATGATTACAGATGATTTAATGGTCCAGGAAGAAGTTGGTGTATTACTTAGTATGCTTGAAAAGAGAGGTTACCCATTAGACCTACTTGAGAAAGTTAAGAGTGAAGTATGTGATAAGAGGAATAGGGTTTTTTATAAAACCTTTATTACCGTGACCTAATATGGAAACCAAAACTGGCCTAGTAATGGGTTAGTAAACAGGCAGGCAGTAACAGGAGTTATGATAAAGCTTTTATCATTACATTCGGAACCGATGTTTATGACATTGTTGATATTATTAAAACAATTGGCTACTGATTTCATTAATGACTGATTTGAACAGTATTTTAGCTAAGTCACCAAAAGGGGTGTTTCATAAAAACAAGTGTTTTTAAAAAAAATGTTGGAAAGACAAAAATATTGAACAAGTGGGAATCGACCCGGGGGTATGCTTAGATGTGGATACTGCAACCAATGTTGACACATTTTAGAATGTAATTCTTTTAATATTAACAGTAAGAACTTTGTGGTGGATAAACATTTTAATTGTGTTTCCAGTTGGGTAGTTTATACCGCCTTATGCAATTTGTGCAATGCATTCAATATAGGGAAAACTTCTCGTAAGTTAAGAGAGAAAATGTATGAACATGCTAATGATGTTATGAAAGCTAAAACATCTAATGCTCTTTATAGACATATTGTGCATGCCCCTGACCATAAATTTTATTTTGTTGTATTAGATTATATTATTAAAGACCCTAGAGGCTTTATATTAGATGAGCACTTATATTTTATTTATTTATTTATTTTACATTTGTTTACCAGGATAGTCCAACTGGCTACATGTCCATTTTCAGCAGAGGTCTGGGGAGAAGAGCTCCACATAGGCACTCTTACATAGATTACACAGAAGTTAGCAGACAATTATAAAAACAAAGTGATTATGTACCATGGCTTACTAGTGTTCCCTAGTAGGGACTCACAATTCTCATGGACAGACACAATTAAAAGTAAGAGACATCAGATTGGAAGCAGGGCTTGGTGACATAGTTACAAGTTATGATAATTACAGAATATGCTTTCAGTTTATAACTTAATCAGGGTTGGTACATGGGCATAGCCAATTCACTTTGAGATACTGTTTGAATTTTTTTTTTTTTTTTTGAAGAGACTTTTGAAGGATTGTAGGGTTATATAGTTTGGCAACGAATTCCAGGTTTTGCCAATGAAGTTGGCAAACAGGGATTCACCAGCAGAGTTATGGGTTTGGACCAATAGTTTATCGGCTGACCGTAGGGATCTCAGGTTGCTATATGGCTTAATAATATTTTTAAGTGAGGGGATATCCTCAGTGTGGTACAAAAAATATGTGCGCTATTAAGAGTTGAATGAATTGAATTAAGCTGGGCAGTTCTAGCCACTCTAGTTGTTTAAGGTTCTGGCAGTGGTGGGTTCTATAGGTGGAGCCAGTGGCGAATCTGGCAATATGATTGTAGCTATGGAACAGCTTATCTAGTTTGGATTTGTCGAGATTTGAGAGTACAGGCGAGGCATATAAAAGAGTAGAAAGTAGGTGTGATTGGGCGATTTCAGTCCTAGCCAGTGGGGTTAAAAATGTCTTGTTTCTATACAGTGATCCAAGCTTCCTATTGATGGTCTGTATGTTTTTTTTGACCTGTAGATCAAATTTGAGATTATTGTCTATGATAACCCTAGCACTTTGGTGTGATGATCTGGGGAAATAGTGGTACCATTTTTAGATGTGACAGAGAATGAAAGTGTGATAGATCTACTAGTGGGGGAGAAGAGTAGAAGTTTAGTTTTATTGGGGTTCAGAAGTAGGCGTTGGTTGGTGAGCCAGTTCTTGATAGTGTTAAATGTATTTTGGGTTAAGGTTTGCAGTTCGGATGGGAAGGTGGCTGAGCAGATCAGAGTGGAATCATCTGCATATTGAATGCAGGTAGCTTTAGGGATAGCAATGTGAAGGTTGTAAAGAAGAGTAGAGGACCTAGTATTGACCCTTGAGGGACACCAAGTGTGAGAGGTAGCTGGCTGGAAAGTTTGACCTGCCATAGTACTGCCTGTTGTCTACCAGCCAGGTAGGATTGGAACCACTGGATAGCAGGTTTGTTGAGGGAAATAGATTTTAGTGAAAGAATGTGAAATTCATGGTTGACCATGTCAAAGGCTTTTGATAGGTCAAGAAAGAGGGCGGAGGTCAGCCTATTGTCATTCCTGTTTTGGTTTATGGTGGTAGTAAAGGAAAGGAGAGCTGAGGTGGTGCTGCGGTATGGCCTGAAACCATGCTGGGAGTTGGATAGTAAGTTATTCTCTGTAAGGTATTGCATTAGTTGCTTTTGTACACATTTCTCCATTATTTTGGCTAGTGAGGAAAGAATGGCAATGGGTCTACAGTTGGATATGTCTGAGGTGCTACCACCTTTATGGAGTGGGATGACGTGAGATATTTTCCAGAGGGAAGGGATAGCAATTTTGGATAAGGTTCTGTTGATGAGGATAGATATAGGATATGCAATGGCATCTGCAGCCTATTTGTAGGTACTCTGCAGGAAGGAGGTCAGCAATGAGGGTGATAGTTTTTTTTTTGTTTAGAAGTATTTTGATAAAACTAGTAGATATTGGTTGGAAGCTAAATTTGGGATGATTATTGAGTAGATTAGGCATGTGGTTTAAGTTAGGGGGGGTTAGTTGATTTGCTAGGTATTGGATTGTTTCAGTGAAAAAGTTATTAAAGGTGCTAGCTATGGTCTCTGGGGAACTATGGGTGTAGTTAGCCGAGGTTGGGGTGGTGGAATGGCCTGGGTGAAGTAGTTGATTTAAGCCTGCCCAGAACGTCTGAGGGTTGTTGTGGTGCTTTTGTAGGAGATTATGGTAGCAGCTTTTTTATCCAGTAAAATAGATTTTTTTGTATCATTCCTGAGTTGCTGATATTTTAGATGATCAAGTGGGGTTTTAGTTGTTCTCCAGCTGGCGCAGGCTCTGTTTCTAGTTTTGATTTTAGCTTTGGTATCTTTTGTGAGCCATGGTGCTGTATTTGATCTAGTTTTTATTGTATGTGGTGGAGCATGGGAATCAAGGATACTTTGGAATTTAGGGTTAAAGTGGTCTATGGCCTCCTCTAATGTTAGGTTTTTTAGTTTTGACCAGTCAACGGCTTTTAATTCATTTTGGAATATAGCAGCATCAAAGTTTTTCCTTTTTCTAACTGTTTTATATTTGGGCTGGTGAGGGTTTCTTGCCTTATGTTTTATGATATAAGTTAGACAATGGTCGCTGAGGTCATCCGGGAGACTACCAGCTGTGCACAGTCAGGGTTGGTTATTAATTAGGATACAGTCTAAGATACTTTCCCTGTTGGTTGGTTTGTTTATCCTAGTGGGAGAGGTTATGGTCTGTTTAAACCCAGATATGTTTATATGGATGAGGGGGGTTCGGAGGAGTAGGGGTGCCAGTCAGTGTTAAAGTCACCAAGAACTATGGTTTCTTGAGGATAGGTAGTGGATAACCAGTAAAAAATATCTTCTAGGGTATTTAGGTTGTTGCCTGGCAGAATGTTTGCACAGATGATGTCCAAGTGCTTGTTTTGGTTAATCTGTAACTTGGTTATGAGGAGTTCCACGTTATTGAATTAGAGAGGTTGAATGATGTCTCTATTAATGGTTAGAGTATGTTTGTAAAGGACTGCTATCCCACCTCCTTTCCTTGTATCACAGACTAACAGGTGAATATTGTATCCTGGAGGTAGTATCTCATTGTCAGTAGTACTGGGTTTTAGCTAGGTTTCCATAAGACACATAATGTCTGGGGAGTGGGTTGCTAGGAGGGCATGTAGGTTGGGAATCTTATTGTTAATACTTTTAATATTTAGGTGAAATGCTAGGCAGGAACTAGTGCAGTATCCATGTGTAGCTTGACTGTGGGGGTTGCGGTAGGGGGCTGGGGGTTACTGGGTGTAGGTGGGCCAGGGTTGGGATGAATGTTTCCATGTGTTATAAGGTTATAGTGACAGGATATTCTGAGCTTTAGGAGTTTGTTTATAAGTTTTATATAGTCTTTGTCTTTAGGATTATGTTTTGTGGTTGTACAGGGGTGGTATTTTATAGAGGGTGGGTATATTCTGTGTACTCGTCATGATAAAGTGTTTGGTTTTATGTGTGAAGTCGTGGGTGTCTGACCATTTGGGTAGTGAATACCACACGGTCAAGTGTTTGGTCATAAGTAGTGAGATGGTAAAATAGAATCAGTATAGGCATATGGTAATAAGCATTTGTTTGCTTGTTTGCATTTTGTTGGGGGGGGCAAATTTTGATGGCTGACTGTGCTAACAAGGTGTGGAAGAATGGGAGAGAAGGAAATGGGTTAAGGAGGAGGGTTGTTCAATGATGTGTGAGGTGCTGATTGGTACTTAGCAGGAGGGGAGTGGCAAGGGAGTGGCAAAGTCTGGTTTAAACTTAGCACTAGTGGGGGGAGGTGGGTTTTGTGGAAAGGAGGGGAGCGGAGTGGGGATAACACTGACTCTGAGAGTTACCTTATGATTTTGGTTTGTATGATTGTATGTAAGCATTGTTTTTGTACTTTAATTTGTTTTATAGTTTTTTTTATTTTTACACAAATTTTCAGGATAATTTTAATAGGATCCTAGGGGTAAACTAGCAAATTTAGTCAATATGGAGGGAGCCAAATTACTGTGGGGACAGCCTAGAAGCAAAACTTTACCAAATTAAAAAGTAAATGCTTGGGACTGGCTTATTCAAGGTATTATAGCCCATCCCTTCACTGTTGTTGTGCATACATCTTTAGGCCTAAACAGTTTACAAAAACTAAATTGTAATTCACCTATTACAAAAGAAAAGCTGGAGGGAGTCAGGTTCTTGCTTCCAAGAGATTTTACTTATAGCCAGCTTCAGTGGAGGAGGTAGAAATTGCTTTATGTAGTTAAACCCAGGTTGGGGTTGGGGCGATCACGCAGGAATGAAACCTGTGCAAACTATTAAAATAGAAAATCTGGAGGGAGTCAGGCTCTTGCTTCCCAGAATTTTACTTAGTAAAGATAGCCAGCTTCAGTGGAGAAGGTAGAAATTTCTTTATGCAGTTAATCCCAGGTGGGGGTGGGGAGGACAAGCAGCAAAGAAACCCGTGCAAACTATTACAATAGAAAAGCTGGGGGGCATCAGATTCTTGCTTCCCAAAGGTTTTACTTAGTTAAGATAGCCAGCTTCAGTGGAGAAGGTAGAAATTGCTTTATGCATTTAATCCCAGGTGGGTGTAGGGGGTCACACAGGAAAGAAACATGTGCAAACTATTACAATAGAAAAGCTGGGGGGAGTCAGGTTCTTGCTTCCCAGACGTTTTACTTAGTTAAGATAGCCAGCTTCAGTGGAGAAGGTAGAAATTGCTTTATGCATTTAATCCCGGGTCGGGGGGTCACGCAGGAAAGAAACCCGTCTAAACTATTACAATAGAAAACCTGGAGGGAGTCAGGTTCTTGCTTCCCAGACATTTTACTTAGTTAAGATAGCCAGCTTCAGTGGAGAAGGTAGAAATTGCTTTATGCATTTAATCCCGGGTTGGGGGGTCACGCAGGAAAGAAACCCGTCTAAACTATTACAATAGAAAAGCTGGAGGGAGTCAGGTTCTTGCTTCCCAGAGGTTTTACTCAGTTAAGATAGCCAGCTTCAGTGGAGAAGGTAGAAATTGCTTTATGCAGTTAATCCCAGGTGGGGGTTGGGGGTCACGCAGGAAAGAAACCCGTGCAAATTGCTGTGCAGGCACAACAAACAGAGGGGTAGGGAAGGTACAATAGCTACATGATCAAATGTATGTGGGTTAGGTAGTAGAGTTTATTATTATTATTGACTTATATAAAAGAGAATTAATATTGATTCCATGGCTTAATGTGATGGATCCCCACTGTCTTAATGGTTCTTGTTCTATTACATCACTTTTGAAGTTGAAGAGATTAGATGGTTGATTTTTAACATATCTATTATATGTTTTATATTTTGTGTCATATTAACCATTTTTTAAATATTTCCTAAACATTCTTTTTTTTATTATTTTTTTTCCACCTTTATTGTTTAATATATACTGAGATGAGATAGAATTATGAGAGAAAGTTTTTTAATTGATTTAATATTTCATTATATATTTTTTATTGGTCAGTTATATCACATGACCTTTGGAATGTATGTATTTAAGTGTTGTTTTTGGTTATTATGGCAGTTCTGAAGAAGTCTTTTAACTAGACGAAAGTGCTTGACTGCTGTTTCTTGTGGAATAAATTGGTTTGCTGGTGATCCTACCATATTTTGGTGCTGACTATCATACTCAAGTCCAAAGTATGCACCTTTCCACTATGAACTTCTAGGGACTGTCTGCTTCTGCTTTGGTCTCAAAGTTGGACGAGTAGATGGATATGACCCCTCCTGCTTGAAAACAGCATTTTCTCCTCAAAAAAAGTAATTGTCTAAATATCCATATTCATTCAGTGTTTAAAGTGTCTATGCTGTCTCACAGTCTATGTTGCTTGGAAGAATATGATGGGTGCTTGTTAAGGTAATGATTTATACAGGCTTCCTTTCTTCCCACTCCCTTTCCATTTCAGGAAAATAATGTCCACTATTTTTTTGTTTCTTGCCAAAACTCTGTCCCTGCACTGGATGCTTCAGGTCTGCTGGGCCACTAATAACACTTTCCTTGGTGCTTGTGACTTTTTCCGCCACTTTGCCATTATGCTTATCTGTAGCCAAACCCTAAATGGCAGCACAGGGACAGGATGTAATACAGTAGTATCCCTGAAGACTGGATGAGATTCCTTTGGAGTTTGCATCATTATCATAGTTGCCTCTAACCTAAGATGTCCCTCCTTCTGACACCTTGGTCCTATCCGCACATCTTTAGAGAGGCAGATAAAGATAAAGGGTATCAAGAACAAATTCCTCAGTTTAGTTTCAGGTAAGTTCACTTTAAGTATTCTCAGGAACAGCAAGTGTAAAAGGGAACACGTGTACCTACCTATACAGTCCCCACTCTGAGTATGAATTTATAATGGATGGTACTCCTCTAATGATCCCAGCTTTGAAGGTGTTTTAGAATTAGTGAGGCAAGTGGAATCATTGTCAATTGATCCAGTCTTCACAGAAAATCACATTCTACAGGAGGCTTTTTGATCCATAGCACTGATGTTTTGGTGTTTCTCCTTGCAGACTGCATCATTTCTGTGGTTGTTTCTAAGATCTAGTAGAAAACAGACATGGTGGCACTTATAGCAAAGAGACTGGACAAGATCTTCAAGCATCCCAAGGATGATTATTATTACAGTAAGGCCCGTTTAGCTGACTCTATTGTTGTGGCTAGCACCTTAAAGAAAGAACCCTCAGAATATAACCCAACAGTCCATCTCTCTGACAAGGACTCAAGGTGCCAATCTACTTCAGAGTGCACACAGACATGCCAGATATATCTTCTGTTTGACTCTTAATTATTGGAAGTATGTAATCCATTTTTAGTGTGACTTGATTAAAAGGAAAAACATGAATGGCTAAATAGATTACCCCATTTGAAGCCTCAGTAAAATGTGTTTCCCAAGTGGCTACCTTAGCTAATGTGTCTATCTATACTGAGAGACTGTTACGTAATGTAGTCAAAAGGAGAAGCCCAGGCAGCTGGGTTAGACTTTAATATTTATCACTATGCCTGGATTAGACATTGCAACTTCATGACTAACTTCAAAGCATTTTTCATTAACATCTCTTACAGTGGCTTATCATTGTTTAGACCCCCCGGTAAAAGAGAAGCTGCAGAAAATAAAAAGAAAAAAAAAAGAAAGGGAGGACACTTTCTACTGTTGGATTAATCGTCTCCAGTTGACAAGTCAGAGACTTGCCTAAAACTAGAGGTTTAAGTCTCATTTTGCAGTGTTTTTGACAAAATCATGGTGATTTCTTGAAAATAAACTTTCCTAAAGGCAGAGGTGGTTACCCATTTCAAGGATTGTACAGCCCAGTGATATTGTGTTTACATTATTGTGATGCTTATTGTACTATGGAGAACTTCATTTACATAGATTAGAAACATGTAGCTCTAAGATATGAGCTTCAGTATTAACTCCACATACTGCCTGTCTGAAGCCTGAATGATTTGGCTGTGTCTGTGTAGGTTTCTTCTCAGTACTAATTTTTCCACTTCTGAGACACATGCTGGTTTATTGTCTAATTTAAACTTTCCTTTTAAACTATGTACCCTTGCTGTTTTGTATCATGTCATGCTATACCTGAAATTGCCTGAAAGAGCCACTGAGCCCTTTTTAAAACCTCATTGGAATTTTGACAATGTCTTAAAATATAAATCTTAAACATATTCACTACAAGGTCCACAAAATTTGGCAGGTTTGGGCCCTACTGTTCTCTGAATTATTAAGAAGCAAGAAATGGCATTGTGCACTAACCATTTCATTCTTCCTCTTCTTCAAGTCTGTCCTTTTTTAAAGACTGTATTGATTATGAATATGTAATCATAGCCCTGAACAGTGAAGACAGACTATGCATTCTGTCTTTCTGCCTGACAAGCATTGACTTCATTATCAGACACGTAAATTCCCCACTTACTGATATATTTCTCACATACTAAACCAGGAAGAAGTACATGGGGAGCAGATAATCAAAATGTACTTCATGAGTTGTACCTTTGTCATCTAGGATATGATTCTATAAACCAAATGTTTACCAACTAGCTGCGGTTGATGTACTTCATTTCCAGGGAATATACATAATTTTGAATGTCAGTATTCTAATTCCTATCTGGTCAGCCTAATTATGCATTAATATACCAGAGTAAGAATATACTGTAGGCCAAAAAGCTCTAATATACTGATCCCATGCCTATATGCATAGATTTCTGAAATGGTCCTTCATATTTCTTGCTTGACAGCACATTTTGGGATAATTACATTGCAGGTATTGTTTAACCAGGCCAGCATTTTAACTTATTGAACATATTTTCTTCTGGTTACATAAATGTCTTCCTCGTTTGTATTAGTACCAGTCTTCTAACCATTGCCTGCGTCATGAAACTGATCTAACAAATCACCGGCTAGTTCCACCTGCTGTGACCATTGCTATCATTCATTAGGCCCCTTCCTTATAATTTCACTTGAACAGAGCACACATAGTAGTAAATAAATCCCTGGAATTTCCAGTGATACTCAAATATCCATTGTATGGTGCTGCTAAATAAACTGAGCAGTGCCCAGGATGGAATCCATGGTCAATAGATGTGTCATAATGACGTGTACCTCCTAGTTATAATCTATGGAGATCAGTCCTTAAGTAAAGTAAAAACTGAAAAATAGACCACCTACCTTTGCTAATTGCAGCCGTTTGTTTGAGCTGACAGTGATAATTAACTGTTTTAATGAAACATGGTGGTTTTCATTTCTCTCTAGTGCGCCATCTTTGTTGGATCACCCATTGAGAAAGACAAGTGTTAAATCACAAAGAGATATCATTCATCTTTGGTGTAATAAGTTCAGAGGAGCAGTGGAACTGTCAAAGAAACAGAAAACAATTTGCTACGAAATAGACATTTAGTCATTTCATTCTAGTTTCTGCCTGCAATAACATCTGTGATATATTTTCTTTGGTAGTCGTTTGCCCGCTGCTGGCACTGTCTATCCTCATAGCTTTGTCTGATACTTAACTTTTACGATTATATCAGCAACTGTCTCTCATTTCATCTCATCTTGCAATCACACACACACACACACACACACACACACACACACACACACACACACACACACACACACACACACACACACACACACACACAAAATAGCCAGCCTTCTAATCTAAAGTGGCTGTTGGCTAAGACACCAGTTTTAAAATTATGTATCATATCATCTGTTGATTTTAAATATCCCTCTTCTTGGAATACTGTTTGGGACTCTTCAGTCTTGAACCCATTTCTGGCTTGTTTTACCAATTTTGTGACTCATTTTCATTCATGCCAATACCTATCCAGTTAGGAACTGGAACAATGCTAGCACATTATAATAGACACCTGCATATCCTTTAGCCTGAATATCAATGCATAAGTAGGAAACAGGCCAACCAGAATGTGGTGTCAACATCCAGTACTGTCATGAGTCTGTTTATCAATGCTGCACACACTGGCAGACTTTCTCCTCATTGGGCATTACAGCCACAAATATACCTGCTGAGTATACTATCGATTATGTTCATGCAGTTTAATTCCATGCCCTACCACATTTCATTTATTTATGTTTTTATGTATGTTTTAGGAATGTATATATGTTTTGGGCTGATAACCAGGATAGATCAATTGATTTGGATGTTCTTCGCACTCAGCCATGGAGTGTAATCTTAAGAAACATATAATCACATAATAACACTATATAAGTCACATAGCATAGCAGTAAATAATAGCAAAAATGTTTGAAATACTGCATAATAACAGTAACAAGTAATATAAAATGTGTCAACAAGTATATACTGTATAATACAGTTGTAATAGTAGCGTAATGTGTACACTGTTCCACATTATTCTCAGTGTCCATTAAGAAGGGAACCAGTTTGTTAATGTGAGACACGTTGTATATGAGAAAATCAACACCAGTTGTAGTGCACTGACATATTTTGGTATTTAGTTATATGTTTGGAAAAAGAAAAGTAAAAAAAAAAAAAAAACAAAAACTCCTAACATTATAATATTTTTGAGAGTATGGAACAAATGAAAAGGATATGGGGAAACTTTATGATTTACATTTGTGCGATCACTGCTGGGGGAAAAAATTAGCTGGAGAAGATACAGGGTATATTGTAAAGGAAGAATTTGCATTTCACAGTTTTTAACAAGATGCGTTTTCAGTGTATTTTACAAACAGGTTATGTTTCACTCCTTTTCATGGGGAAGAAATGATTCCCAAATTGATAGGTTATCACTGAAAAGCTATGGTCACTCCATATTTTGTAGTTTGTCATCTAAAAAAATATTTGGATTGAAAAATTGAGTTCTCCTTGGAAATACCATTCTGCAAACTTGCCTGTGAAAAAGGGAAATATATGTATTTTAAGTAATTTTTAAAGAAATGAGACCAAGAACAGGTCTATTATTTACTACATAAGAAATTATACAGCTTTTGTCAAAAAAAAAAAAAAAACAGACAGACATAGAAATCTCTGCCTGCAGGGAGGATTTATTTTTTTCAGGAAGAAAGTAGCAAAAAAAAAAAAAAAAAAAAAAAAGAGGAAGACCATATTCAAGTTGTATCGTCCTTCAGCTGCTGCTACTGTACCTTTAGGGGATCAAGGAAAGTGACAGTTCCAATTTTTGCATTTGCAGCCTCTATGGGATGTTTAAAGCTTAATGATTGGGAATGGTATATATGCAGATATCAAAATATGTTAGTGATTTGGATAGCATGAGTAGGCTTAATGTAAATTTCACAATTTTTTGCAGAATGTGTTAGGTTTGCTGAGTTCCTTGTAACGCATACCATAAGTTTCTTTTCTTTCTTTCTTTATTTACTTATTTTTGGCAGTGTTAAGACCATGAGATTTAACCAGTTGTTAAGATGAGTAAGATTCTTTGTAAACGTGTTAATTGTTGATAGGGAGGGCTGTGATCCCTCAATTACCATTTTATCTGCATATAAGATTATTAAAACCATATGAAGCTCAGTCAGAAATCTGCTAATGAATATAGTGAAAAACACTGGAGAGAGGAATGAACATCAGACAATTCCTTTTATTGGGGGGGGGGGGGTTGGCCTAAGAGAGGCAGTCCCTCCTTAACCTGAGAGTTTCTGATAGACATATTGTTTTTAAACAAGCCTGCTACCTTAATCTGTATTGTTAGCAGGCTATTGAACTGTACATTGTGATCCGCCAGGTCAAATGTCTTGCAAAGTACACAAAAGCAGCACCTATCAAACAGCTTTTATCCATACTGTTTAAGTCAAAGAAAATAACCTATTTCTGTGCAGCAGACTTAAGCCTGCCATTGTTTACTGTGGCTCTCTGACAATGTTTGGCTCACTTACATAAAGTTCAGTGACATGAGTAAGTTTGAAAAATGTTACCTGTCTTGGCTGATACAATATTTTCAGATTAGATTGCTATGGTTAGGGATTTCACATACATTATTAAGTAAAGCGCTGCAGGGAGTGAAACCACACACATAGACCATTGTTTTTCGTTCCTTTTATTTTTTGTTTGACTATAGCCAAATGCTGCCACTGTGAGTGTCATTGAATTAGGCACTGTTGAGCAAGTTTTTGATTGGTAGCTGCATATTTCCTTCCTGAGCCATACACATCTTTCTGTCATGTATATGCAGAAAGAGATATGCTTGGGTTGGATTACTTCTGACATGCCATCTCATTGTAACACAAACATCTGTTCAATCTATATCCACAAAGTTTCTCACTTGTTAGGAAAGTCATGCCTTCATACTTGCTCTGTTATTTAATAGGCATGACTTTATAATTGTCTGCATTAATTAGTGAAAGGGTCAGAGTGGATTCCTATGCTATACGATTGCCCAGATAACCACTTATAATTTTAGAATATCTTGTGGATCCTGTTTGGCTGTGCTTACCTATATCATATGCTAACCATCCCTTAGGCCTTCCTGCGGTTATAAGTCTGATGTCCCTTGCTTAAACAACAAATGACCAACATTATAGTTTCTCATAGGATTTAACATTGGCATGTGCAATTTTATCATCTGATCTATTTCTTCCTAAGCTTGCAAAATTCTTGACTAGTTATCACCAATATTATATTTCCTCTTTGATAAAGATCTCCTGTATGCCTTAGTCCTTTCAATTGCAGTATATCTGCCTTGGGTAGTGCAATTTCTTTAAGACTGCAATATACTGAAATGTGACAAGACTGACTGCTTTGCTTTTGTCTTCTGCACTCTGCATTTTTCATTTTTTTTCTGGCACACCATAGTTTATGCATCACTTTCACGCTGTATTACATATTTTCCAGTTTCTTCTGCTTCTGTTCCATTTCCTTATTTGCATACTTGGTAGTACTATTAAGAGTGAACAATATTCCAAGCACTTCAGTTAAGCTTGTATAAAAGGAAGACATTATGGGTTTAGTTTCAACACATCTATTTTCCCTTTAAGCACTCATTGCAGTTTTTGCTTGTTCTCCACATTACCTCCCCTGCACAGATCACAGGATAATTAGGGTATGCACAGTTGTCAGACCTACAGCAGTGCAGTAATGCAGTGGTGCATTGTTTTTTTTCACATACTATGAGGAGGAAGGCTAGAGCTATCATAGATGGTGGCTAATGTCAAGGCTATTGCTACTAGAGCAAGATGTCTGGCTGTTGAAGGGGACCATTCTGCTAAACCACGATAACCAAATAAATCATCTATCTCTTCTAACTTGCATTATATGTGCACATAAATAAAAGGGAAAGTGAATGGGAAAAGGCATTGTAACACTGAGACAATGGCATGGCTGGAAGGAAGATTCAGCATAGAGCAAGCCACCTGAAATCAATAATCCTGGTCCCTTTCAATAAACACATCACACCGAATTAAATTTGATGACCTTTATTAAAACTTCCATAACAGCTTTGATCACCAAATGTATTAATTACAACTGGACATAGGATAGTTGATTCTAAACACAGCATAAACATCCTTGCAATGTTAATCAGGACAGTGTACCTACTCATACTGCCCCAGTAATCAACATCCATACCTCTGCTCACTTACTTTACTTATGAAGCAGCGTCCCCATCTCACTTTATACACCATTCACTGAATTACCTTCCAACCAAATAAGCAGTGTTCTTACTTCCGCTTGCTTATCTACTCAGCAAATTTCCTCCAGCTGCTCATTTTCCTTTCCCCCAAATCCTTGAAATGAACATCCAGACCCCAGAGGGGGAACAGAAGAGGGCAAGCCTGTTCCTCTTCTCCACCAACCAGCCTGACCAGGCTGCTCCCCCTCCCTTCTACCAAAAATTGTTCAACCAACTACCTCCCATAAAGGGAAGGGTTAAGCCAAACATCATTCGGTGTACCCGTCATCTGTAAAGTACATTAGAACCCCATCATCTACCCCATGCCTTGACATACCAGCACTGAGACTCGCCGTAATGACACTAAATAAAGTAGGATTACCCATGACCTCACTGTACAACCGGAACATCCGCTCCAAGAGAATACATTCCCTTTTAGTCCACTTCCTTCAAGCCACTAACCATGGCTTGACCGTTTCGGAATGACAACCTATAGCCATGACAAGTGCCACAGAAACTATAACCCCTTGAACATAAATCTGCACCCAGTCAAAGAAAAACCCTTAGCAAGTCTCGAGCCCAGGGCCCTATCAACTCTAGCATATCACATTAGCCCACCAAACTACACAGCCCTGGATGTGCAGTAATCCGATTACTGCAGGGAATAGTCTAATTCCAAATTTTAATGATATGACTGTAAGTGCTAGAAAACCAGAACCCCTTAACATAGTTCCTGAAAACTTGCCAATGCCCAGCAATGAACTACTCTATGTGCCCAACCTTAAACACCCCCAATTCACTCATTACCAAATGGCAATCACACTACCTACTCAAGAGACAAATTGGTCACCCCAAAGATACCACACATTAGGAACAAACTCCGGCATCCTGTCAACAAACAACACGTCATTGGCCCTTCCCCCAAATATGGTTTAAACAACTGGATGAGTAACTATAATCACCCCAAGATTCCAACCACCTGAAAGCAAGGGTTGAACTCAGCTGGCTTGCAAGAGCCATAGGGCTTTAGCCTAATGAGTTCCTGTGCTCCTATGAATGTTGTGATTCTACTCCTCCTGTGGACTTCCCACAACCCATAATCCATCCCCAACAGTACCCTGGCCCCCCCACCTACCTCTTCCTAACTTGCCCCAGATTCCAATGCAATAATCAGCTCCCATGCTACTTGAACACAGTGCTCTAACTTGCCTTAATGACCCAAATAAGGGGATTACCAGTGACCACATTGTTCTCCAGTCCAACCACCAAAGCACCCCCCATCAAAATCCATTACTTTACAATTTTAGCTCATTCCTGCCGCTGACCAATACTCTCTGTGCACTGCCCTTTCAGCCTTGATATACACCACTGTGCCAACTGTGACTTCCACTGCAACCGGCCTCCTTCACTCTGGCCATTGATTGATCCACTAACTGCTGCTGCTCTGCACTTCTGCCATTTGCGACCCCATTGTGATCTGCAAAACAAAGAAAACTGTAATTCCTCTTGACACAGAAAGATGTGACAACCTTAGTCACCAGCAAGAGCTTATCTCGGACCAAAATGCATAGATTTATAGATTAAAGTCCAAATATTCCACATCCCCTCAGTTGTCCTTCCGGGTCACCCATGCAACTATACTATTCTCAAAAAATCCTGCTTGTCCAACTGAACCGCTATCCCTTGTTTCCACCTGACAATTAAATTTCTCCATATAAATTCCTTCTCAAAGGCAGCCACCACACAAGAAACTAGTCTGGCAATGCTTTACCCTACCCAGCTGCAACTAACCCCCCATATTATTCCCCCTCACCAACTCCTTCCCTTACATTTGTAAACTAATGCAACCACCCCCCATGAATAAATCTAAACATCTGCTAAAAGGCCTTCCCTTTGAAATGCACCAAAAGGTGCCACCCTGTTATAATAGAACACCAATGTCTAAACCCAAAAAAACTGAATGACATGCAACTCTGGAAGCCCAAATGTTGAACAGCCTTAATCCACTGATTGCCCTTAGCTTTCCCTTCAAAGCTCATTTCCCAGGTGTAACCTTGCCTCTCATAAAGAATTAAACATGGTCCATGTGTGAAAGGAATCCCAAAACCATGCCCTTAAAAGGGCCGCAGTTCCCCATCCATCCCCAAAACACCCGCACCTAGAATGGCCCATCAAACCTACCTGCTCTTAAAAGTCATAAATATACTAACTCCCTACTATCATCCCAACGTACCAGTCAAATAGCACCCTAGTAATCAATCTAAGAACCATAACCTGGTATATGAGATTAATTGGCCGTTTAGCCATAATTCACTCTGTTCCCCCATTTCCCTTTTGTACCAGGGCAACAGCTGCTGCATATGGAAATACATGTGGAACATGACTAGGCTGTAAATGCCTTACAGCCATTAAACTAGTGACTTCCTGTTATCTGGTGATTGTTGGGACTCCACTTCACCAATGGGAAACCCAGACTCACTATAAGCAATCCCCAACATTGCTTTACCCGGCCCCCCAACATACCTCCTCCTCACCTACTCCTATACTACTCTAGCTGCACCAACACTGATATGCCTTAACAAAACTAAATAAAGTCACATAACCTGTGACCTTATTGTTTGCCACTTCAGCAACAAACCTCTACCCCAACAGAATCCCTTACCTTTCAGATTCACATCCTTAAGCCACTGAGTGTTGCCCACTGTGCACTCTCCCATCTGTGACCTCATCACGCACTACTTTTGTGACCAGGGAGCATCCTCTGTAACCGCTTGCATCACTGTCTGGGTTCGCTTCCTCTAAGTCATTAACCAGTACCCCTGCTGCGTGTCTCACCTGCAAAAGAAAGGGAAAACTGTCAGACTTTAAAGCAAAACTGTGCACAAAGGTATAAAAGGTAGAACAAAAACCCCCAACCAAAGAGGATTCCCAGGTCCCAGCAGCCATCACCCCTCTGAAAAGTATTGAAATAAAGGTTTCAGACAATACAGTTAGAGGAAAAACGGGCATGGGTATATAAAGTAGCCCTGAGCTAACTGCCCCTGCAGGACACTTTTAATTTAGCCAATTCACCCTGTGAAAATCAAAACCCTGCCCCTTGTGTCTGTAAGTCCTCTATCTTACCCCTGATGCCAACCTACTTCTGGCAAAATAAACCTGTCAGGTATTGCAGCTAGAATACGCAACAACCCCTTAAAAATATGTAATAGTGTAACACCAGTATCCCGCAAAGTCTGTCATGACTTGCTAACCTCAATCTTAAGTGAGTAGACTCTACCACCCACAATGCTATGACACAAGCACCAAAATATGGACATGCAAAACTCCCTCTACCTCAAAGCACAGAACCATGAACCAAAACATGGACCTGTTACAAAACTCACCCTACTTCAAAGCCCAGAATCATGCACCTCCTCCCCTTTTCCCATCTGTAATACAGCAAAGCAGAAGCCCTAATACTAGACCACCACCTATTAAACGGGAACATCAAGCCACAAAGCAAAGAAATGTCACGTACCCATGTTTGCATCAATCAATGGCACACTATCAGCCTCAGGTGGAAATAGCCAGTACCCAAAACTATGCTAGCCTGCAGCACAGGGAAAGAAATGAACAGCAAAACCCTAAGTTGAACTGATTATGTTCCTCTCCTTAACACATAATTCCTGATGCTTAAAGTGTGACATGGTTAAATGATTTCTATCCTCAATAATAAACCAATCATCAATTTCAACACCCAGGCTCTGATTCCTATATCAGGAATAGAAACTCAGATGGTTGTCATTATTTAGCAGTTTTATCCTAGGAGTCACAATCTGTCAAATCATAGAATAACTTGGCATCCAAAATCATTGCGAACCATGCCAAGCAACATAGTTATAACACCTGCTGCCTTCTCTCAGCTTATATAGTACCAAACTATGGTCAGTTCATAGCTGTAAACTGATGAAGTCCTATTCAACTATTAAAACCATGCTATTTCTCCATCTTTCATATATGTAACATCACAGTTACCTGTCCAAACTGACTTTAATTGTCCTTTCATGCGTAGCAATATTTCTTTAAGGAACATTTCACTGGCCAGCTGAGCTACTTGCTCATATTATTCATGTCCCTTGAGTCCTTTCAGAGACAACTGCTTCCCCCCTTACACTTTTTTTTTTTTTTTTTTTAGTAAGCGCTTGAAACTCTAGAGCCCGTGGTGGTGCAGCGGTAGTGTTGTTGCCTCACAGCAAGAGGTTCTCCCATTTGATTCCCAGCTAGTGTTCGGGGACCGCCTTCTGTGTGGAGTCTGCATGTCCTCCCCACGGGTCGAGTGGCATTCCGAAAGACATGCGTGAATGGGCATGCCTTCGTTGAAGGTTGGGCGTCG
Source organism: Protopterus annectens (assembly GCF_019279795.1). Lineage (NCBI taxonomy): Eukaryota > Metazoa > Chordata > Ceratodontiformes > Protopteridae > Protopterus > Protopterus annectens. The sequence continues at coordinate 1,592,107,470 of NC_056735.1, read as the reverse complement.
AACTGGCAACTCAGCACTGTGAAAATCTACTGCCAATCAATAGCGGACCGGAGTTCCGCTTGTGGCGACCCCTAACCAGGAAAAGCCAAAAGACAACAACAAGTAAGCACTTGAAACTCTGTACTATCAGTACCTGCGGTTGAAACTCTGTACCATTAGTAGCTATGGTCGCACTTGGAAGATATCGCACCTTCTCATATCACATTGGTAAGCTTTTTTTTTTTTTTTTTTTTTTTTTTTTTAGCCTTCCAAGAAATACTTGCAGACGATCTTACAGTGCATGTGCTATAACAGTCATTTCTGTACCTTACCTAGAGCCCACAGAACAATCCACCACCGCAGGGAGCCGACAGCTCAAAACCTGAGAAACCACACCAGGCCAACAAATGGCCGCCTCAATCGGCAAACAACAAATCGCAACCGCCTCAAGCCAGGAAGAGTCCTGGTAGCCCACTCCCACCAATGAACACCAAACCCATCGAGAACACAGCGCAGAGCTTCCTCACAAGCTTGCCCAATGTATGCAACACTGGGAAATGCCACGCAACCCCCTCATTCGCCCAACTACCCTGTTGTGCAAGAGTCCTGACAACAAGGATCAAGCAGCAACCAACCAGGCAACAGCTACAACAACACAACCACAGAAATGTTTGCATCTATCATGCTGTAAAAATGAGCCTATCTAGGCAAAGCCAATCAGCCACCTGAATGCAGACCAAGCCCTCCTCCTCACCCAGAAAAGACAGTGATGGCTATTCTTGGGTAAGGAACACCTTTTACACAAATACAAAGTGTCAATAACATGATTGCGGCGATAAGTATAACACTGATCCTAAGCTGTCGATACAGCAATGTACCCTATTCCTGAACTCTGCCTTTAACATGACCGCAGTGCTGACATTAAACCAACTGACCAATCCAACTGAAAGCCCTGATTCTTGCCAATGAGAAACATCGCTGAAAGGGCCACTCTCATTTGAAAAGCACTGTCCCTTCCCATACCGTATGGTACCCTGCACCCTGCTTGGGCTACCCACCATGAGATAATCCCTTAAGGCAAGTTAGCAGTACAAAATGTAGTAAATCAGATGTATAAATGGGTCAAAATGCAAAACATTCTCCTTCTCTTTCAAGAGTACCGCCACCAACTCACCCACTCCCCCCAAAGTACTCCACCACCCCCTTTGAATCCTAACCCACCATGAAACGGAATAAATAAATTACAATTTACTCTTCCCTTCAAATAATTTCCAAACTAAGGCCTACCTGATCCCTTATTACCAACCAGTCGTCATGGGCATAAACCTGCACTATAGCAAGTTCACTACAAAATGTGATTACTTACCCAGCTACACTTGTCTAAACCCCTTAAGCCCCTTCCAACCCTTACCTCATTTCCTCCCAATCATCTTTCCCTCCATTTAACCCTTTCACCTCCCCAACCCAATTAACTCTCACTAATATATCACTCTAACCCGTCTTGAAGATGTCCCAGGAAAACTTGGTTTGTTGCCACACCTCATTTGTTAAAGAAAACATTTCATGAAAGCTAATGCAGACAGGAATTGGGACAGAAATGACTGTGTCCCATGTCTTTACATATGCAGATGGTGCTAATAACAGAATGTAGGAGGTGATGTAATATGAGACACTTTTATGCACATTTAAAGCAAGATATATTATTGGCAAAATCTGTTAAGTGAGGCCTCTCTAAATATGCTATCCTGTATAACAGAATCATTCTGTGTACCTTTATTTTGCTTGTATCATCTAGTTAGTACTTATATTCTCAGTTCAGTATTCCACAGATCTGTCTATTCCTTGAGCATGCTTGTTTGCTTTGAAATATTTTGTAAAAAATGTAACAAATCAGCATTGAATAGTTATCAAACTGGACTGTACTTCCATGTTTCTCTCTATTATAAAATGTATAGTGAAGCTAACAAAAGTATATGCGGCAGATATAAATATATAGGTAAATGTTAAAATTAACATTTTAACCTGTGGTTCTATTGAAAAATGAAATACAAAAATAAAAGACGATACTGAAAGGAGAAAAGCATGCTTAAACACATGACAACGGAGGTGGGAATGCTATGTCGAAAAGGTGAAATGTCAGACAGAGAAAAAAAGACCTGGAGAAGACGAAATTGTGATAATGAGCGGTAAGCAACATAGTAGTCTTGAAGGAGTTGGAACTATAACATAATGAAGCACATATGAAAGTACAAAGGTGAGACAGGAAGTGTAGAAATAATAATGAGGACTTTAGCCAGTGAAATTAAAACCTGATTTTATATACAGCATACAGTAAGAACGCAAAAGCTGTGACATGCTTCTAAAAATTTTGAAGTTACCCCTGAAGTGCTGTTCTGCATATACCAGTTAAGTTGCATGTTATACATGGTTCTTAATTATACTTCATAAGTGATGTAAACTGGTGTTCTGAAATTGTATTTTATGGCCTACAGAGGAGTAACGAGTAATTCTGAATTAGGATTACTGCACTGCTCTGGGCATAAAACAGGGACCTGAAGAAATGTTATGATTCCTCTAAATCCAGTGGGTATAGCGATGTGCCTCGACAGTAACAAATACTTATTCACAAGGGAACCCATTTCAGAAATAGTAGAGATCAAGGTATGCCAACATTTCTTTTTAAAATACAATTAACCTTTTATTGTACAGTCATTTACTGTATTGCAACACAATTGCATATTGGATATTGTTAGGGCTGAAAACAGCTGAGACAAACCTAGTGTGGGTATGAGGGAAAATGGCTGATAGTGTTTAGTAAAAAAAACAAAAAAAAAGAGTCTAGCATTCAGATCTGAGCATTGCTGGGAGGCCCAGGTAAAATAATTATTCTGGTTTCTGCAGATTTCCAGCTATCAGCATCCCTGAACCTTGCTGAAGAACAACAATGACTGACGCTTGTTCACCCTCTGACTAAAGCAGTGTCGAATATAAATTTACAGGTGTGGCAGTAGTTTCTGTTGAAGAGTATGTTACCAGTTTAAAGGCATTTCTGATTCCCACCCAGGGGTTACTCAGGTATCTATCATTACACTAAGGAGATAGCATGTACCTCATATAATGTGATATGCCATATTGCTTTGTATAAATATATATCTATTGATGAATTAGAAAGTATGAGATAACTGGTTGATTTTTGTCAGTGAGCACAAATACAGACAAAGTCACTGTATTCCAGATTATATAATGCAGGTTTATCTCTTTTCTTTTACCATCTACCCAAATAGCTGTGTCCCCTCTTCCATTCTTTCATTTCTTATCCATGTATTCACTAAATTTATAAAAATGTCTTGAAAATGCCAAGAGGATGCTCCTACCTGCGTTACCTCAGAGATGAAGCCAGGAATGATTCAGAGAATAAGCTGCAACCCTTGGCAAGTTGCATAGATTACCATTCCACTTCACCTTTATACTACTTAAAAATGCTGCTTGTGTACCATGTTAAGAAACTTCAATATTTTTTTCAGTGTAAAACAGCCAATGTTTCTACTTCCCCCCACTAAAACATTTTGACTCTCCATTTACATGCCCACACATATCCTAAACAAATCCATGAAAGAGTAGATACTCTAACAGTCTGTTTGTCTATATGTCTATTGATCCTTATGCATTTCTTTCATGTTTTCTTTATTTATTAACTGAATAAATAGACTGGGCCAAGGTCCTTTTTCAGCTATGACTCAGGCTGGTAGGCACAGCTAAAGTACAATAAGATATGCAGATATCGCAAAGGTGAAAAATCAGAACATGAGACGTATAAAGCTGAAAGGATAAGATAGTAGGACTATCATTGCTTGCTCTGAGTATTGTTAGTATTAAAAGTGCAGGCATTTTCACATTTATTTAGCTGCATTCATAAAACTGCACATAGATCTTTATTGCCACCACCATGTCTAGTGATTATTTATCCTCTTTCCTTCACAACAAATATGGATAATTATAACTTATAGGAGTTTTCTATTTTTATTTTATTATTTATTTATTTAATTGTATATTAAAGTAAATCCACTGGACACAATCGTCTCTTTTCAGGGTAATCCAGGAACATTCCCTCATTAAACGACTTGCTTAGTGTCACACAGTGTGCAAAAGATAGTGAAGGCATTAAATAAAAGACTTTATCATTTGTGGCTAGTTCTTTAGCTTCTATGGATTGCTCATGAGTAATTTTTACACCTATGAAGTCACTATCAATTTATGGTTTATAAAATGTAGCTTTTTTATCAGACTGTTGGCTTAATCCACTACAATCAACTTCCAGATTTCCTTTATCCCCTCACGTTTTTATCTGTAAGCATAGCAGCATTTCAAATAAAGCGTGTACATCTCAGTCAAGGAACCTGCAGCTGTATAAATCCCATCCCTTTATTTTAGCCTATTCCTGTAAGTGGGCATACTGCCATCAGAGTTGGAATGCAAGAAATACTTGTTCAGGGCATCTGTTTCTTGCAACTATCTCTCACTGCAACAATAATACAATAATATCTGTGCTCCCTTAAACCATCTGATATCCTGTATTGCTCATTACTGAAATTAATATCTGACTATATTTTTCCTCAGTGCTTTACCCAGAACTTGCAGGTTAGTAACCATGATTAAGCAGTCAGAGATTAAGAGTCCTAAGATGTAGAAAAAATTATATCAAAATCTGAATTAGGAGAGAGATAACTAGAAGCATGCTTTTGCCGAGTGTAATGAGTTAATCCAAAACAAAGAATGTGTGTCCGTGCAGCCTAAAACAACAAAACTCAAAAATACTGTCTCACATAGTGAATCCTGTAATTCTGAGAGTTCCAAATAAATCCAAAACAAACAGATCACCAGTAGTATCAAAACAAAGGTTTTAATAAATACAATATTAAAACAGCTTGTAAGCACTTGTAGGTTAAGCACTTTCATCCTTATTGCATACAGGACTTTTTCAGAAACATTACTTCATTCCCATTGGGCAGACCAGGGGCTAACAGTTCAGGTTTCTGGAGATGAATGGTCTAGTCAGCACTGACTGTGGATGTTGTCTGAGGCTGAATGACATAATGGTTCTGGAAAAGTTCTGTATACAATAAGGACAAAAGCGCTTAACCTACATGTACTTACAAGTTGTTTTACTATTGTATTTACAAAACCTTTGTTTTGATAACTACTTTGAATGCAATGAGTTGGCAGATCTTAAAAATTCCCTGCAGAGTAGTCTATTTGAAATGATGGGGGAGAAATGGCTGTAACTAAGGAAATGATTATTTTGACTCAGGATCTGAATCGCCTATACATAGGAAGGACTTACTAAGTTCAATTCTATCAGCTGCCAAAAAAAGCAGTTTCTAGAAAATGGAAAACAAAATCTCTGCCAAGTGTAACTGAAGTGCTGAATATTGTAAAGGAGATGAAAGAATCAGAAGTGTGATCTTTGCAAAAAAGAAGGTGCAGATTATGTGGAAATAAATGGAATTTAAGGAAGCAATACATATGGAATAACGTGCAGAAGGAAGAGGAGTGCAGCTTAACAGAAGGGGGTATCTGAGCAATTTATGTATTGTTGGTGTGAATAATTGTTATAGAGAAGGAAAATATATATTTAGTGTATAAGGTATAATGTATGTAAATTAAACATATTGATATGATATTCCTTTCTATCAATGTATGTGCTCCTGTATCTTAAGTGATAATCTAATAAAGAAGTTTAAAAAATCTGAATTAGACAGGTGCCATTCTTCAGTGTTATGCTAGCTTAGTTTATTTAATATATTTTCAGTGCCTTACGAATAACACTTTTCTCTCCAATAACAGTGGTCTTCAGCCTTAATAAAGGCCCATGTGTTATGCTGGTAATAAATCCACCAGTGGTGTTCCTGAGCAGGGAACAGTTAATGGGCCAAATATAAGATCAGCGGTGAACAGCAAATAAACAAGGAATTGATAACTAGCTTGTTTTCTGCTGCAAAATGATGAAACAGTGGCCTGTTAGTTTAATGACTGTGGTGTATTAGGGAATTGTCAGCATAATTGATATGTTACATGAAGGACTTTATTACTGTGGCTGTACAAAAGAGCGCCTACTTTTTGGAAGAGAAAAGGGTGAGTATGGGCATCAGTAGTTGGGTAGGTGATGAGTAACAAGAATACATAGAACTAAAATAACGAAAATTCTACCAGTTATATATGACATGGCTGCTTATCCTACCCACTCACAGCTCATCTTAGATGGAATGAAAAGGAATCACTTGGAAGCTTCAGCACAACAACTAGATGTGTGCTCAAACTAGAAAAAGAAGGTCTCTGTCTTCAGCACACCTTATTTCAGATGTATTCTGCCTTACCGAACACCTTATTTCAAATGTATTCTATCTGATCTGATAGGCAAATCTCCAAATTCTGAGCAGTGTTCTCTACAGCTATAGTGTGGTAGCGCTTTACATTTTAATAAGCAAAATTAGACTTTAGAATGCAAGCATTTTGCCAGGATATTTTTTCAAGTCATTATGTCTTAAACTAACACTAGGTGAAATAAGTAGGTTAGTGCTATTGTGCTATTTTTCAGAGAGACTCCACTCTTTCTGCTACACTTATATCAGTAGCATTAACTGTTGTTTGCTCCACTTGTTAGTCTTTTTTTATTGTTTGCGTATACCAGATCTCCACTGTGAATAAGGCAAGGTACAGTGTTATTAATAACAAACATCATCTGAATGTAATGATAATCTGTTGATTTCTGCTTCTTTTTCACATCATGATTTAATATTACCACTGAAATGATCTGAAAAAGTCAAAGAATATTATAAACAACTACCTCAATGAAGCAGAATAGGACTACGTGCCATTTTTCTTCACTGAATTGAAATCCCTGAAAACTGCATAATCTGACAGAAATCCAGAGGTAAATCAATATAGAACTGCTAATCCTCTCTCCATTTCAAAACCTCCTCAACATGACCAGTGCCAGCTGAACCCTGAGGATGCTACCATTTCTATAGCCCTGTAAAGGAATGACAGAACTCTCCACCAAGTTTCACTTTTCAGCTGGTGGAACAGCCATAGTACTGTATTCGACCCTTGTAAATACTTCTGTTGGTCTGTGTTGCACTGTCCACAGCTCTTCTGGACTACCATTGAAAAAAGTAAATAAATGATATGTGTTATGTATCCAAACTGTGCTGTCAAAGTGCAATCTTTCAAAGCAGCAAGCTCTATAGAGAAGTTTGTAAATTGCAAAAGACCCCTAGAAAGTAACAAAGACTTAATAAAAATTAATGTTCCTTCATTAGAGGACATAATCTCCCTGTACATGATGTTCATAGTGAGCACTTATATCTGCCTCATTATCAGTGTAGCCATAGTGATGTCTGAGGCAGATAAAGTCCGACTCCACGATGTGATACGTCAGAAAGACCTTGTGATGCAAATTCCTCCTTGACAAATGCAAAATAATTTGTCACTGCCTTATAAACTATCCCTGAATTTCTTACAACTACAAATTTGATAATTTTCAGTGTCAAACTCCTGAAGTGCTTGCTTGCTTGACACATTCTAAGTCTGAGAATTATAGCAGTACACTATTTACCATGTGATAGTTCAAGCATTGCGTGTGAAAGAAAACATTAGCTTCTTCAATAAAATGCACCATAATTAGGCTAGCACATTTCTCATCAGTTTGGAGTTACAAAATCATAATGTTATAAATATTTGTAATAAATGTTTGTGCTTTATATATCTGTCTTGAGGACTTCCTAAGAAAGTTGAATAACTAGCACCTTCTGATGTGTATGCATTCTAATGACGATGGTTCTCTACTTAATAAAGAGTGATACAATAGCCTTCCTTTCTTACCAAATGATGCACTTTTGTTTTTCAGTTTCCCTCACCATAAAGACTGTCACACTTACATCTATATCAATAACACGTGGAATGTCAAATTCTGAATTGTCAGCAAGGCATTACTGTACTCCTTTCTATATTTATCTTAACTAGATTTTCCACACAGTGTGCCACATAACTTTCTCTCACAGCATACATATAAAAGTAAAACTGCATCCCTAGTCTCCCAAGCTGTTGTTAATAAATATTAATGGAATACTTTTCTAAGCTCTCAGATCCTTATTTATTTTTTTAAGTCTTAGACCTTGCCTGCATCCAGCAATGGAGGAGAAGGCAACTACACACACCACAAAACCAGCCTCACATAATGCTACCACTCCACTGAATCAAACACATAAACACACAAAGACATACTCGGAGGCTCTGAGTAAAAATTTACCTAAACAGCAGAGGCCTCCAAAGCAGACACCCAAACAACTGCTACCTCAAGACACCCCACAAGCAACACATAAACCACAAAAGCAGTGTGCCAAATACAACACCAAACATACTTGTCATAGGTGACTCCATAGTCAGACACACTGACGTACCACTCACCAGGCTGAACAAGGAGAGGGTCACAGTAAGCTGCCTCTAGAATCCGCCACATAACACAAGCACTGGTCACTCCACAGCAAGTACAAATATGACACAGTCATTGTCCATGCTGGTGTGAGCGACCTGAGCCTGGACTGCATGAAAAGAGACATAGAGGAGCTCTCTGATTATGTAGCCCAGGCAGGTATGACCCTAACCCTGAGCAGTATCCTTCCTTCACCAAGAATGATGCCACAATATAGAGACAAGATGATCAGCTTTAACAATTGGCTTAATGTCTGGTGTCATTCAAAGGATCCAGTGTCTGTCTGCCTGGGATGACATGCTTGACAAGCCACGCTGCTTCTCGCACGGCTTGCACCTGTCACCCTGGGATTCGGATATTGGCTAAGGCTCTTGCCACCCCATAGTGCCTTTTTAGGCAAGGCTCAAATTCTAAACCTACCACCCTAGAAACAAAATGGGAAGAAATTGAGGGTAATGCTGCTCAATGCCAGAAGTCTAAATCTCAAAATGCGAGGCCCTTCTCAGTATAGAGAACATCGATGTCTGTGCTGTAACTGAAACCTGGTTCAAGGCTCCTGAGAGCACCCCGCACTAGGTGTATCCATATTCATAAAGGATACTCACACCTCCAGGTTGGTATGAAGCTTCGAAACCATCCAGGTGCAACTAACAATAGGCAAAACTGCTCTACAAATTGTAGCATGCTACAGGCCACCCTCTCAAACTCAGGAACCCCACACAGCCTTCCTGAAGACACTGGAGGGTATAAATGTATCTCCAAACACCATCATATTGGGTGACTTAATATAGACTGGGAACATTACTCAAGCCCTAACTTTCTAGCCCAACGGTTCCTGGAGTTCATAAATTCAAATGCCATGGAACAGCTAGTCACTGTTGAGGAGAAAATATACTAGATCTCATTGTCACAAACATGGGGACAAAATGCTCCACACTGGAAGTATATCCCTCATTGGTGAGATCTGATCATAAACTAATCTCACTGGAAATCCACATCCCACCCAAAGACCATAGTGAAGAACTTCTCTAAAGCAAACTTCACACTACTCAAGACTGGTGTGGTATCCTTCAAGGCCCCTGAGTCAGAAGCCCTTACAAATGCCTTCTATGAACACCTCCAGGACTGCATGGATCAGGCAATCCCAAATAAAACCAAGACTCTTTCCACAAAGGGCAACGTCCAGTCTGGTGGACCCCAGCCATTAACAAACTTTACAATAAGAGGAGAAAGCTATTACATGATAGAACAAAATCCATAAAAGGAAGTCACCCCTGTCATTATTAGTAAAAAATGCACTCATAAAATCAACTAAGGCCAATTTTGAGAGAAAAATTGCCATGGATTCAAAGGACAATCATAAGGCCTTTTCAGCTATGTTAGGAACCTGGGTGGAAACTCACAGATATGCTCAGAATTAGTCCAAAATGATACAAAAATCACTGAACCCACAGACATTGCCAACATACTGGCAGACAGGTTCAGTGCAAACTTCACCCCTAAAGGAGAGATAACTATCCCAGCCGAGTGTAGCCTCCCGGACATCTCAAATGTGCAGGTGAAAGCTGCTCTCTCTAAAGCTAAAAACACAGCATCAATGGGACCGGATGGTGTCCCGGCTGTGTGCTACATGAGCTAAATGAGGAATTAAAAGGCAGCTGTTTAATCTCAGCCTTACCACAGCAACTGTGGTCCCACTCCACAAAGGTGGCGCCCTCGGACCCTGGTAATTCCATAAGCTTAACAAGTCTAGTCTGCAAAGCTATGGAGAGGACCATAATGGTGCTCATAAACAAAGATATAGGGGGACTTGCAGACATTGGACCCGACCCAGTTTGGCTTTGTCAAGGGAAGATCATGCCTTTTGAACTTGAAATAGTCACCAAGGCCATTGATGAGGAAAGGCAGTCCATACAGCCTACCTTGACCTTGCAATGTAAACCCATATGTCACAAGATAGGACAGAACCCACAGGGTTAGAGTTGCTGAGTGGTGTCCCACACCTATTGTTTGGCATCTACTTCTCAGAAGTACAGGCCAACATGGGAGGACTTTGACAAAGTTTGCAGATGACTGCAAACTGGGCGCCATAGTGGAAAGATGCATGGACACTGATATCCTTCAGAAGGGACTCACGGAAACAGATAGCTGGTGCCAGAGCCATGGCCTGAAGTTAAAATGTATAGTCATACCCTTAAACAAGGTAACCCCAAGCTACCATATAGGTGGCAATCCACTAAGCACAGAAGAGGTTATCAGGGACCTGGGGACCCAGGTTGACAGTGGCCTTTCTTTTGACACTCACATTGCTAAAGTGGTTAGAAAGACCTTCTACATTGCCCACCTGATCATGAAGGGATTCACATCCAGATCTAGTGAGGTCATTGTTCCCTGTACTCTTCACTTATCAGACCAATGATTACAATGCCCCATTGGATGTATCTCACCCGACATCTGCAGCAATTGGAGAGACCCCAAAGTTCCTCACCAAAAGGATAAAGGGACTCCAAAATCTGTCATATGCTGCCAGATTGAAGAAACTCCAGCTCTATTCCTCAGAGGTGACATGTGCCTGACATACAAGGCCATGTCCAACCCGGAATTAATGGACATGCTCCACCTCAAAAATCCAAATCCACCAAAACCACTAGAGCAAGCGGATATAAATAGGACGTGGTTATCACTCAGAGACTCCTATGCTGTGGAATAAAATCCCGGTCATGTGAGGCAGAGCACCTCGCTGACTCTGTTCAAGAGAAATCTAGACCTGTGGATGGGAGATATCATCTCTGGGTCACTGCTGGACAGAGGCACAACAAACTAATGGGCACAGTATTTTTCATATAACTAGGCTTATAAATGCCTTAGGGCAGATAGCCTAGTATAAACCTATGAACCTATGAACCTATAATGCATTTTTATTAGACTCTTGATACAGCTCTATTGATTTTAAAGCACCCTTGCACACCCTGGGGTGATGGTATTTTTAATAACCACGTAAGTACTCTAACAACTTTGGCAGGTCCCAGAACTATTTTTCCCTCCCAGTGTGTACTAGTAATGTAAAATATAATATGTACTGCAATTTTTCCTCTTATGTTCTATGTATGTCTTCTCTGACATATAAATCAGTGCCTAGACATATTAAAGGCAGAAATGGAAATGCTTGCTTCTTTGGCAAGCAGTAGGTGATCTCTTCACACAGGTTACAGAATACATTTAGAATTTGCTGAATTCTTTTCTTACCATTCTTTTAGTTTCCCACCACTGCAAATGCAGTCAGTTCTTGGATAGTTTTATGTAGTATGCCACAAGGCATGGACATAAGTATACATTGAGAATAACACCCCCTTCGGCATGTTTCTGTCCAGACATATGGAACAATTAGAACACCCACAGAGAAATCTTACTGAGAGGATACAAGGCCTAAACAACATGTCCTACATGGACCAACTCAAAGACCTGTCACTATACTCAGTATCATACAGACTGCTAAGAGGTGGCCTGTGTCTGCATACAAGGCATCCTGCAATCCATTACTGATGGATATACTGCACTTCAGCAAATCAATCAGAAATAGGCAGTCTAGGAAACTATACCTCTCCTGCAACATCAACAGAATCCCTTGGAGGGACAGGTATATCTCAAACAAGATACTACTGCTCTGGAACAAACTCCCAGTTCACATAAGACAAAGTTCATCCCTGTGCAGCTTGGATCTATAGATGGAAAACAGAAAATTTACCCCAAAACTGCTCTTGTACTACTAATGTAGAGAGGCAGGTCCAACATGATTTATGCCATGTATGGATCCCGTCAATTTATCTGTGGTATGAACCCAGATATTCTCATTAGGGGTAATATAAAATTATCAGCCATGTGATGTGTAAGGCCAGTCTCTACCAAATGGTATAGATTAATTTGAGCATAAAAGCGAAACTGCCTAGGATTAAAATATCCTGCAGGGGTAGCTAGGCTAATACTTACCTATAAACCTATAAACTTCAATGTTTACTTGTGCGAGTGTTCAGATTTCTGAATCAGAATATTGGAAATCACAAGAATGAGCAAAATAAATGTAGAATGGAGCATTTTGGTAAAGTTGATTTCTCAGAAATGTCAACTTTACTGAAAATACTGTACTTCTGGTCAACAATAACAAAATGCTTTTGCAAGGGGGAGGCCCCCCTGCACGCCCCCCCCCCATATGGGGGCTGCACCCCTCACAACTCCTGCTACTTATATATACAAACTCTGAGATCGCACTACAGTGAGGGAAAGGGTACATTAACGATCCCCAATATAGTGTGATCTGCATTCAAAATATTGAAATGCAATACAGCGAATGCACACTTGCATTCACTGTCGTGCATTTCAACATTTTTTTTTCAATGTTTCTGGATGTCGAATTGGGTGATCAGACATACAGAATTTGAATGAAGTCCGATCTCCCTTTTGATAGCAAACCAAGTTTCAAGCTTAATCAGAACAGTTTAAATGATGAACTTTGTATAGACCAGCTAATAGGTGTCACTTTGTTAAAAAGTATTTCATTTTTACTTTAATATCTAAAAGGAGCTATTTTTACAGGAACAGAACTAGGACAAGGAAAAAAAAATATCCACTTTATCTCACCAAGAAATTACAGGGTACACAAAACAAGTTTAACACATAAAGACTGAAAGTCCTGTCACAGTGCTCTGTCACTGTATTCTGTCTCCTACAGGTTGCTAAGGGAAGACCTATGCATGACTTGCATGACAGTCTATGACCCTGGCCCTGATGGAAATGCTACACATTTGTAAATCAAACTGCAGGAGGGTCATTCACTCCACGGATCTTAACCTAACCGCTGACATGAACAGGTCATGCAGTAGATATAGACACATCTTCCAGAGACTGTCACTTCTCTGGAGCAAGCTTCCAATTCACATGAAACAGAGACCCTCCATGACCCTCTTCAAACGCAACCTAGATAAATGGATGGGTGACCACAAATTCACTCCTGGGGTGGTGCCCATGTCCTTCCTGGACAAAGGAAGTTGGTATTAACTGCCATAGTCTCTTACCTCTGCAAAGTTCACTCTTGGGATAAATATGGCTAGGCTTGTAAGGGCTCTATGTCTGTTAGCCTTAGTAACCCCCTAAGAACCTTTGAACAATAGGTACTCCCTTTGCTTGACTATATAGTGGTCTATCTGCAAGACAACTTAGGAATCTGTATTTCTTAAACTTGAATATCATACCCAATCTTGGAAGCACAATATGGATAAGACCTGGAATATTCCTAGTTGAAGGGATAAAACTCTTGAGGGAAAACTCAAGATCTCTCTCTCTCTCACTCTCTCTCTCTCTCTCTCTCTGTCTAGATGCTTTTCTTGGTCCAGTGACAATGACAACCCCATAGTCTGCTGGTAGTCATGGGCTCAAATCCTAAATGAGAGCTAACGTTATCCTTTCACTTCAATGATTTACAGATAGGCTGCACATCTGGATCTGCCAAATATGATCTATGTAGTGTTAGAAGAATTATGCTGCTTTGCACTGATAAAATACCACCTGTCTTGTCCTGTTACTGATATCTGCCCTGATTAGGCAGTATTTGTAATGCTCTGTTAGGTATTTTGTCCAGTGGTGCAGTTATGCGATTTGGTGCTTCCTAGGTATTGTGTCCACTTATGTAGCTACTTAAGTTGGCACTCACTCGGAATTCTTACCACCTGTGCATTTATTTGATTTGACGTTCCTTAGGAATTCTGACCACTTGTGCAGTTACTTGATTCAACACTGCTTAGGTATTCTGCTCACCTGTGCAGTTACTTGATTTGGTGATCCATAGATTTTATGGCCACCTATGCAATTAGTTGATTTGATGCTCACTAGGCATTCTGGTTACATGTACAATTAATTGACTTGGTGCTCCTTAGGTATTCTGGCCACCTGTATAGTTACTTGGTTTGAAACGCCTTAAATATTCTGGCTACCTGTGCAGTTACTTGATTTCGAGCACCATAGGAATTCTGGTCTCCAGTGTAATTTCTTGATGTGGTGCTCACCTCACCAGGTGACAGACAGCATAGAAACTCCTCCGTCAGAGTTGTATGTTTTTATTCTGGTGCTTGGGGCTGTCTTGCAATGTGGCACCATCTACCCAAGCTTTAAGATGAAAAGTAACAAAAAAACTCCTCTTTTTTAAAACTACAGCAAATGGCTTCTATAGTCTCTTCTACAATGCATGACACACAAGGAGCACTTCAGTTCTAAATGCAAATACCTGCATTCAGACACTGGTAATGCACTTAAGAACAATTGGCTCCTGACAATTGCACCCACTAAGACTTTGTACAAAGAGTAGTGGCCCCCTTTGCCCTACGAAGTTATGCAATTACCCTCCACTCTCCTTGTGATGCAAATGTAAGTACCCATCCTTCTCTTTACAAAGACCAATACAAAATACTGCTCATCTTGTCTTCCCTGTGATCACAGTTTAAGACGCAGAATATAATGATTCCTTGAGTGGCAATTCCTCTCGTACCTTCCCAAATGCAATAGCATGAGATTAGTCTTAGATCAACTGTCACCTCTGCCTAAACCAGCTATTGTAGTAGCAAGATGCTTTGCTCATGTCTTGGACAGTTATCTTCCCCTCACATGTCAGCCATTACACATTACATATTACATAGTGGTTTTCTAAATCTATGACATAACATTATTATTCATGTGCAGTGACCCTCCTACTCCCAATATTGCATTGCTTTGCTGTAGTATTCATTTCTGAGGCAGTCCCACACTTAGCTCCACTATCACTGTAATTCTGTAAATTGATCCTTATGCCCAGGGTCAAACACATCTCAACTCATCCCTATCCCAATATATACTGTAAGAAAATGCCCCATCTAGATTAAAACACTCCTGTCCCCTCAGTCATTTTTGTTATGTTCTCAGGAGCAGTATACTTGACTAACTGTGAACCGCTATCTCTTTTTATGTTTCAGGTACCATGACCCATGAAGTAATATACGTTATTTAAATCTTTATCTTTCCACCATTTGTCGTATGAACATATTAGTCCAACACATTTAACCAACCAGACTGTTGCCTTATTCCTATTGGTGACATAATTTTGGAAAGCAGAGTATTGTTTTATTCCCTTGTTGTTTGCTGCTGGCAAAATTTAAGCTAACAATAACTGCCCTCTTTCCTCATGCCACATACTTCCAGTCGCACTGTAGGACCACTGCTGATCTGTTTCACAGTTTCAGTGTGTGGGATATCAGGAGTCTCAGACTCAGATGACCACTGGTGCAGTATGGGGCCTAGCAAACTCAGGCAAGGGCCACACCCTCTAACACAAAAAGAAATGCAGGCAGTGTAGCTTGCCATCCCTCATCTGTAACTATGCTAGTTTGAGGTCTGCTTCAGGTCTACTCACTTTATGAATGATGTAGGAGTGTAGACCATCTTCATTCTGAAGTTAGGTCACAAGGCTAAATATAGTACCTATATATATATATATATATATATATATATATATATATATATATATATATATATATATATATATGGGTCCCCTACACATGATCGAAATTTCAGAAAGCCGATTCCCATATGGCCAAGACCATATGATCGACACATGAAATTTTGATCATGCAGAATGGGCATCTCCATATAGTTCGGAATGGGAAGATTCCCATCTTCCACACTGAAGTGCGATCTCGGAGTTGGTATATTTAAATTGCAGGGGGTGTGGCGAGTGCAGCCCGCCTGCTAGCAATGTGTAGGCAAGTTTTTTTTTTACATGTTCGAAATTTCAAAAGTCGATCCTATGGTCTCGTGCAATCATGTGTAGTAGACCCATGTATATATATATTTATATATATATATATATATATATATATATATATATATATATATATATATATATATATATATATATATATATACATATATATATATATATATATCTACACATGCACATGCACACACACACACACAAACACACACACACATATATATATATATATATATATATATATATATATATATATATATCTATTCAAAATGTTGACCATCACATTGTCGAAACAACTTCCGCGAACTCTGAACTGCAACTCTGTAAAACCTCGAACACCGATATTCTGAACCGCAAAATTTTGCCCCCTTTTTGGCCCATGTTAGCACTTGTCTTTAAGTGTGGAACGGTCGGAAATGTCAATGTTCGCATTTTTTTTGGCTGTCTGAAATTTCGGCAGCATGGATTTCACGGAAACATTTCGACAATGTGCACATTCGACTTTGTGCTTTCAACATTTTGAAGGTAAACCATATATATATATATATATATATATATATATATATATATATATATATATATATATATATATAATGTTGAAAGTATATTAAATGGTGAAACCTTTATGCAGGAGACTAACTCCCTTGCATAATAATTATGTATCCCAACTCTGGAATTGCACAACAGTAGAGAAAGGGCATATTCATGCCTAATGTACATTCAGACCCATGTCCCAGACCAGAATTGTAAAACCATGTGTCTAGTGTAAACTCATTTTATATTTCAGATCTCAGATCTCATCTTAAAATGATAACATTTCCTTAATTGTCCCATCTTCAGATGTTATCACTGAGCAACACTGATTTTAGTGGCAGTCTTCTAAATTCCAAGATCCCAATCATTTTGCAAGTGAAATTGTTGTTCTGAAATGA
The DNA here is from genome assembly GCF_019279795.1 of Protopterus annectens. Taxonomy (NCBI): domain Eukaryota; kingdom Metazoa; phylum Chordata; order Ceratodontiformes; family Protopteridae; genus Protopterus; species Protopterus annectens. Next base: position 1,592,090,276 of record NC_056735.1, on the reverse strand, counting down.
ATACTTTCAGTGCTACCATGAACTATTATCTTAATGTCCGTTGCAATGTAATAACCATGCTGTGATCCAAGTGATATACAAATCATCTTTTTGAGTAGGTCATTATAATGTCATTTTTGACTGGTGTACTAAGCTGGGAGTACCTAGATTGTATGAATTCTGAGGTGCTGTGTATTCATGTGCACATTGTCTAACTGCAGGTTAGCCAGACAAAATGGAGAAACACAAGGAAGCATAGAGGTCCCCCTCTTGAGCATATTAAATCTCTGCAGCAATAATACATGACAATATGTGATCTGGAAAGGGAACTTAACAGCAGTTGGTATCACAGCAGTTTGCAATATGCAGTACTTTTATGGTATAATACTTATTTCATTTAAACAGTGGGAGCTGCTGCCTTTATCACATACCATAATGCCCAGCAGCATTCAACAATGCTGTGTCATCTTTAATGGAGCACTGGAGTACAAGTTCCTAAAGCACTTTTACACAAATGAATAGTCAGCCTTCTATCTGTGTGCTCCATAACACAGTGAGGCCTGTGGAGCATAAAGTTCACTGTACTGTGATCGTTCTGTTTTCATTAGCTGCATCCTCAGTCTTCAACTCGTTAAATGTGTAATATTTCTGTCAGTATATAAACTTGCATTCCTTTCTTCATTTTTATCCCTGTATAAAAATTACTGCCACTATTGTATATTTACACATATTCTGTAAGATATTTGAGTAAATATCTATAAACTGTACTTAGTTTATGATTTAACAAAAGCTTGAGAATTACTGAATTTTTAATATTTATGTGAAAATTCACAATTTTTAGCTGAGATTCTGCAGACATTTTCTGTGCATAAACTGTAACAGCCAAAATTTTCATTTTACGTGAGCAAAGGAAATGTCAAAAAATCTCATTATCAGCGGATTTGCATCGCTCTGTATTAGGTAAAATTATTGGGGATGCATTCATAACATTGAATACAGACGATGATGCACAAACATCACTCCAGAAAGAGTAAATCACATATCCTCGAGTGTCAGCTGTGTAGACGTGAGTTACATTTTGTCTTGAGATCTTCATACAGCCAGGATTTGTTTTTTTTCCCTTTCCTCTCTGTATAGCGATCTCAGAGTTAGTATATATAAGTAACAGGGTTGTGGGAGTGCATGGGGGCTTTTCCGCAATGCATATATGTTTGCAGTTGATCTTATATGATTTGAGCTTCTGGGGTCAATGTTTTGTGAGCTGATGTTGCCTCAGCTCAGTGTTACAAATGTATACCAATTATTGCCAGTGCTAAACAATACTTTTCAGCAATAATTATCACAAGTGGCCCATGCACTGAGTTGGCAGAAGGAACCCCCTTATTCACTTTCCCACACACCCACATATGCAGACAATCAAACCGACACACACACCCACTCATAGGCATCCCTGCTAAAACAGACACAGATATTTATTGTACATGACATCACTCACATTTGATCATACTCACGGACACATTAATCCATTTAGACACACACATGCGCGCGCGCACATGCACACATGCACAAACACACATACACACACACACACACACACACACACACACACACACACACACACACACACACACACACACACACACACACACACACACACACACACACATGAACACAGACCCATGCCTCTCAACTGCCCCTCATTTTACAGAAATTATGCTTCTTAATTTCACCCTGTCCATCATGAAACAAATCACTGTGAATTAATCAGTCGATAAAGCCAGACACTAGAGGTCGATAAGTCTTATTTTCAGAAAATGCATTGTGATGCAAAACTAATTATTCTGT
>NC_056735.1:1591995952-1592085952 GCF_019279795.1 Protopterus annectens | reverse complement strand
TGCAGGATGTGGGAGGATAAGTATGTGGAGCCCCACCTACAAAAATGCTGTAAGCATAAAATTGCAAGTTTTACAATTTGCTGTTATTTCTTTTAGTAATATTGCTTTTTTTTTAAAGGTTTTGGGACTCACAGAAATGGGTATCACTTTCTGACAGAGCCTACAGTCTTATAATATGACCCCTGTAGCAGTAGAAAAATACTTGTTTACTTCACTGAGGTATCTTTGTTTATGCTGTGCTGTGGCAAGCCCTTCTAAGCATAGAGAATCTCGTTAAATTTTTTAAAACTATAGCTATGATTTTGGAACCATGAAGTTAGGTATAGAGATTGAGGAGCTACAGCTGGTGAAGCCCCCTCTGGGGAAGTGTTAAGTGTCTACTTCTCGTGTAAATATATTGTTGATAGAACCCTGTCCAATTAAAGAAGCAATTGGCATTGCAGCTTGATTTCTAGTAAGGATCCACATGCAGCACAATGTGGATAATCTTTGGATCAGACAGGTTGCCCAGTGAAGAGGCAGACAATATCCTTACTCAGTCCTTTGAAGGATGAAAGTACTTGCAGATGTTGCACATGCACACACAGCACATGCACGGTGTTTCCCATTCTGCATCTGTCACAGGATGGCAGTTATCAGACTGCATGATGAAACACTCTAAAGTAAAATGGTGTCCAGCTTCAACTCTATTGTCTGTTGTAGTGGGACAGGAAGAAGTGATGGTAATGCAATATACAAATGCCAGTTAGTACAAATAAGAAGGATTTGGATTATTCATGATCTGTAACCCAAAACTGCTATTAGCCATCCTGTGCTGGGTAATGGAAGGATGGACTCTGCAAACAGGAATTGCTCATGAATGTCACCTCAGGTCCTTCTGCCTCCCATTCAAGCACTCTTTCTTATATACACATTTTGTTTTATTTACTTGTCTGAGTGTGTCAGTCAGTTGTGCCTCAACTGACTATAAATTTTCTATTTTCAAAGGAGGAGTCTAATACCTTATTTTGAATTTTCATCATTTTCCACTTGTCTATTTCACCTTCACTGGATTATACCATTGCACTGGATTATACCATTGCACTGGATTATACCATTGTTCCCTATTAGAAACTAAGATATGGTTTCATTGTTTTTCCTTGTACTGCTAGATCAGCTTAGACTGCTTACTCTGCATTACCCACTCTTTCCTCTTCTCCTTCTCTCTTGGGACTAAATTATGACAAGAATAATCAAGGTATTGTTGGAGTGCAATGCAGTGTTTAAACATTACACTTAATGTAAACAAATCTTATAAATTACAATCACTTGAAGTATTGCAGGCATGTTTTTTGGATGATGTTCATTTAGACGTGATAGAAATATTGAGGTTCAGTCCACATGTGCAGCATTAAGTGTGTTAATGAGTGTGATTAGTCACTGTTATCTCAAGGGGTCTTAGCATTGTAGACGGCACAGGAACAGTTGTGTTGCTTCATCTTACCAGTGACTCAGATGCCTGTGAATATTTTTTTTTTCAGTTCATTTCTTTTTTACTTCCTACCTCCATCTCTAATGATCATTTTTATTTCCAGTGGTCTTAATGGAACCTTTCAGTTAGAGTAGGTGAGATAGTGTCATATTGCTCTCAGTTGGAAGACTTTCCCTCTTTAAGGTTAGATGGGCTTTGTCTCTCCTGTTCAAATCATTGTTTTGCTGGATGCAGTTGAGTTTCAGACTTCATATCCTAGAGAAAAAATGCATGCTAACACCAATACTGTTATTTTTAGCAGTGTTCTAAGCTTATAAGAGAAATAGTTAAAATCTGTCTCTATTATTGGGCCTTTGTCCCGTGTTATTTTAGGTTCTGTCCAGATTTCTTGCCCTCTGAGGTTAAGAGGTGTGTGAAGTATCCAAATGGATTAAAAGTACCCCCAAAAAATTTGGATTGGCTTCCACGTAATGGATAAGATTGATTTATTAGTGTCCATGTAACCTTACATATAAGTTGAACATTTATAATGGGAAAAGTCAGACATTTGATAAAACAAATGAACACAGTAATCAAGACTGTCCACAAACATCCATGCGATATAACAGAAGTAAACAGGATATATTACTGTGCAGCTAAATTAATAACTTTCACACAACACAGGGTAGTGAGGGAAAGGAAGGGGAGAAACTGAATATGATCATGGAAGTATCAAATAGATAAAACTATAAAGCAATTAAGACAATAAGTGCCACAGTGAGAAGAGTATAGAAGAGGGAACAGATCAACAAAAATACTTAGAAAGATAAACGTGATAAAAACAATGCACCTTATTAGAACAGATCAGGATCTATCATGCACTATCACAAATAATAAACTAAAAATCTCAGCACAGGTGGAAAAACTTAGAAGATGCACAGATAAATATAAAGAAAAAGTACAAAATAAGTAATTTATTGATGATCCAAAAAAGTTTTATAGAGAATTGAAAAACAAAGTAAAAGGAATTGAAAGATCACCAAAAAAGAAGAAATAGATAAATTTTGGAGAAGTATCTATGAAGATCCTGTGGAACATAACAAAGGTACTAAATGGACAGAAGAAGTAAAAGAAAGAATAAGAAGTTAAAAGGTACAGGATATGAAATGGGATGGATTAACAGCCACAGAGGTTTAAATAAAGTTAAGAAAAGCCTCTGATTGGAAAACCCCAGGCCCAGATGCAGTACCTAACTTCTGGTTAAAAGTATTAACATCTTTGCACAAAAAATTAGCCATGAGTAAGGACTATGTATATGCGCACCACAAACAGACACCAACCTGGCTAACAACAGTAAATACAGTGTTCTTACTTAAGAGTGAACCCGCAAGCTGCCCTAAAAATTATAGACGAATAACTTGTCCTCCGAAGAAGTATAAACTATACATGGGAATTGATGCCGACAGAGTTTATAGTCATTTAGAAGAAAACTCAATTATGGCAGTACAGCAAAAGGGCAATAAAAGAAAGTCATATGGAACAAAGGAACATTTTTTTGTTAAATAAAGTCATAGTGGGGAACTGTAAAATGGGGAAGAATCTATGTATGACATGGATTGACTACACAAAAACATTTGATAGTATCCCACATTCATGGATAAAAGAGTATTTAAAATGTATAAGATGCACACTACACTGATCAGTTACATTATAGTGACTGAAATCGTAAAAAAGATCCACAGACCACCAGGCAGTACAAATAATAAAAATGACTTAATATAACACAGAGAATGTTAACACTTTCAGGTACTCAAACCCTTCCTCAGACATTCAGGAACTAACAACATACAATTCTTTTTAAACTAAAATGCTCCAATCAAAAAAGACCATCAATAAAACAATTAATACTTTGGAATGTAAGGTCTATGCCTATTCAAAACAGGTTTTAAAGGCACAACACCATTGAGTCCTGGATATCTATGTGCCCCAAGTTCTATGATCCATCTGGTTTCACAATACTCTGTATAACCTGAGACCTCATTGTTCCTGCTGTCCTTAGTTATTTTCTGTAATGCTTGGAATAGGAATTGATGCCCTGGACATTTCTCTACATGTACTGAAAGAGCATTTTGTTTGTCCTTAAGTCTAATGGCTGACAGATGTCTCAAAATTCTATCCTTCAACATGCAATTAGTTTTCCCTACATAAAATGAGGGACAGCAGGTACAGGTGGCTATATACACAATATCAGTAGATATACAGGTGACCATGGTGTTGGGTCTATACTGTTTACCAGTAAGGGAATGTAAAAAGTGAGTTTCCCTACTGTTGGATGCACAGGCCTTACACCTTAGACGTGGAAAGGTCCCAATTTTGGTAAATCTATTTCTCTCTCTTTAGGTTGTTTATCACATAAAATCTGCTTTAGATTCTTATTTCTTTTAAAAACAAAATTAGAATGTTCACCAACTAATTCTTTCAATGAATCATCTGTTCTTAGGATTCTCCAATTGGTATTAATCACATCCTGTGTCCATCGTATATCACTACTGTACGTAATCATTAAAGGTACCTTGCTCTTTCTGTTATTATTAGAATTCCTTCTATTTTGTTGACTGTATCTAGCCTTATTTATTACACCCTTACTGGAAAAACAGGGTACTGCCTCTGTTGATCTGAGTTCAGCCACATCCTGCAATAGTTTCCTTCTCTTTATAAACCCTGGCCATGAGTCTAGTGTTGAAAGCGTTAAGTTCTTCCTGCAGAACTCTATCTTCTGTGCAAAGCCTAGAAAGACATAAAGATTGTCCCTTCACAATATTTTGATAAACAAACCCTGGGTGCATGCTATCTTTAGCCAGCAACCCATTTTTCCAACAAGGTTTCCTATAGACTTGGGAATGAATGACACCTATATCTTTCTGTGTCAATAAAATATCCAAAAACTCAATCTCTGTGTACGAATGGTTCATAGATGGTTCATAGAGAGCCTCAAAAAATCAGTGGAATGTTCAAGATAAAAAATTAACTGATTTAAGGACTCAATAGTGCCCATCCACAATATAAAAACATCATCCACGAAACGTGTGTAAAAGGCCACATACTGTGACCACTCATTTTTAGAACTAAAAACAACATTATCTTCCCAAAACACTAAAACCAAATTTGCACAGGGGGTACCCATGGCTACCTCCCACTTTTGCCAGTAATACTGCTCATTAAACAGAAAGACATTGTGTTCAAGTACTAATTCTAAAAAACACTTAATTTGTTTTACTTATTTGTGATCACACATTGCCTGTTGTCGTAAAAGATTACTAACCACCTGTAGGCCATACCCATTTGGTATCGCAGTAAACAATTCCCTTACATCCAAGGTTACCAATAAATATAAATCATTGAATGCATGTTGATCCAGAAATACATATAAATCTGTCAGAAAATGTGCACTATCTCTAAGTACCCTAGAAATGACATAAACAACAGGTTTTAACTTGGATTCTATCCACATAGAGCAATTCTCTGTGACCCAACCTCACCCTGAGACTATGGGCCTAAGAGGTGGATCTGACAGATCTTTATGCATTTTAGGCAATGCCTTAAAAATGGGTATAACTGGATGTTCAACTTTATAAATCTCATTGGTAATAACACCAGCCTCTCTCAATTCAGACAGTACATTTTTAACATATAAAATTATTTGATTCACGTCAATCCTATCTATCTTATAGTAGGTTAAACTATTATTAAGTAAGGATATAATCTTGTCATTATAATAAACTCTGTCCTTCAGGACAACGGCCCCTCCTTTATCCACTGGCCTTATGACCAGTTTAGGATTGTCCATTAGAGCTTTCAATGACTGTCTCTCTTCATTCATAAGTAAAATTATGGAAACATTTATTACTATTAGATTTGTCTAAGTTTCATAACTGGTCCTCACATGTTTTAATAAAAATATCCACCATATGGTCATATATAGGTGTGAAAATGCTTGGTTTCTTTAAGCCTGGAGTTAAGGGTCTCTCATTAACACCAAACGTTTTCTTGAGATGTAAATTCCTACCAAATTTTTCAAGTTCAGTCATCACATCTGTAAATACATGCCTGGTGGCTGGAACAAAATTGAGTCCTTTACTCAATACTCGTAACTGTGATTCAGACAGTATACAACTAGATAGGTTATAAACCAAGTTATCAGTACCTTTAGTCATATGGAGAGCTTCCTCCTCTTCCTTTCTCAATTGTCCATCCTTTTCATGTTCCCATCCCCTTGTGTGTCTATTTTTTTCTCTCTCTTTTTCTTTACTGGGACAGGGAGGGGATGAAAAACCAGCTGCCACTCCATTTAGCCCTCATCAGACCTATCATTGAGTACAGTGCCCTCTTTCATTTGTATGTGTCCATGCAAATCCACTTCACATGATTGAAATCACACTGACCCGAAAGTTAATAGGACAAGACGACTTTGCCAAAAACTTACTTTAATGAATGCTGGGATCACTGGAATTTTACACTGGGATAGGAGGCAGTTGGCCAACATGGTGAACTTTGCCCTTTTCCCCACTGCAGTGGTATCTCGGAGTTGGTATATTTAGTTTGGGTGTGTGGAGGAGCGATGGTTTGTTTTTTCGTAGTATTGGCCAAGTGTTTCCTTTTACAGAGTTGAATTCCATGATCTGAGTATTTGTGAAAGTAAGTTTTTGGTGAAGTCATCTCATCCTTTTAACTTTTGGGAAAGTGTAATTTCAATCATGTGAAGGGAATCCGACCACACACATGCAACAACTGGAATCTCCACACAAGAAGAATACAGGATGTAAACAGGATGTTCTACACTGATTGCCTCAAAGCCCTTTCCCTGTACTCTGTCTCCTACAAACTGTTGAATGGTAATCAATGTCTGGCATAAAAACATCCTTGGGTTTTACCCTGATGGACCTTCTGCATATTGACAACACAAATACCATAAGCAATACCCAATCTAGGGACTTAAACCTTGCTTGTGCCATTAAATGGGCATGTTGGAGGAACAAGTATGTGTCTCAGGGACTACCCCTTCTCTTTTCAGGCTTCCAATCCATAAGAAACAGAGTCCTTCCCAAAAAACAATTCAAGTGCAGCTTGGACCAATGGATGGTGATAAAGAAATTTGCCCCTTGTCTGACACCTATGTCTCTAACTGCCAAGACATGCTAAAAAGTATCCTTTAGGAAGTCGAATACTCCAGGAAACTATCTCATTGATAACACATCCCTGAGAATAGGCCTAGTAGTCGGAAATTTGGAGACACAGGTAGACTGTTGGCTGACCTTTGACCATCATGTGTCTGTGATATGTAGGAAATTGTTCTATGTTGCACAACTTATAAGGAATGATATAGCGTCTAGGTCCAGGCATGTCATTCTTCCACTATTTCCATCCCTCACCAGACCAGTCGATGAGAACAATGCCCACTACAGTTTGTACCTTACCAGGCACATGGAAAATATGGATTGTCCACACAAAAAGAATACAGAGCATAAACAGCAGATATACAGATTGCAAAAAAGCCATTTCCTTGTACTCTGTCTCCTACAGACTGTTGAGACTGGTATACAAGGCATCACTAAAGTTACGCTTACCACTTAAAAAATTACTACAACTAGTTTGAGGTCTGCTTCAGGTCTACTCACTTTTTGAATGATGTAGGAGTGTAGACCATCTTCATTCTGAAGTTAGGTCACAAGGCTAAATATAGTACCTGTATATATATATATATATATATATATATATATATATATATATATGTATATATATATATATATATATATATATATATATATATATATATATATGGGTCCCCTACACATGATCGAAATTTCAGAAAGCCGATTCCCATATGGCCAAGACCATATGATCGACACATGAAATTTTGATCATGCAGAATGGGCATCTCCATATAGTTCGGAATGGGAAGATTCCCATCTTCCACACTGAAGTGCGATCTCGGAGTTGGTATATTTAAATTGCAAGGGGTGTGGCGAGTGCAGTCCGTCTGCTAGCAATGTGTAGGCAAGTTTTTTTTTACATGTTCGAAATTTCAAAAGTCGATCCTATGGTCTCGTGCAATCATGTGTAGTAGACCCATGTATATATATATATATATATATATATATATATATATATATATATATATATATATTTATATATATATACAAATACACACACACGCACATGCACACACACACACACAAACACACACACACATATATGTATAGATATATATATATATATATATATATAGGTTCATAGGTTCATAGATTAGTACTAAGCTAACTGCCCTTGCGAGCCATTTTAAGCCTAGCCATTTATCTCTTGTGAGACTCAAACCTTGGACCTTTTGGTTGTAAGGCAAACACCTTAACCATTAGGCCACCCTCCCAACCCCAAATATATATATATATATTCAAAATGTTGACCATCACATTGTCGAAACAACTTCCGCGAACTCTGAACTGCAACTCTGTAAAACCTCGAACATCGATATTCTGAACCGCAAAATTTTGCCCCCTTTTTGGCCCATGTTAGCACTTGTCTTTAAGTGTGGAACGGTCGAAAATGTCAATGTTCGCATTTTTTTTGGCTGTCTGAAATTTCGGCAGCATGGATTTCACGGAAACATTTCGACAATGTGCACATTCGACTTTGTGCTTTCAACATTTTGAAGGTAAACCATATATATATATATATAGCTATATATATATATATATATATATATATATATATATATATATATATATATATATATATATCTATATATATATATATATATATATATATATATATATATATATATATATAATGTTGAAAGTATATTAAATGGTGAAACCTTTATGCAGGAGACTAACTCCCTTGCATAATAATTATGTATCCCAACTCTGGAATTGCACAACAGTAGAGAAAGGGCATATTCATGCCTAATGTACATTCAGACCCATGTCCCAGACCAGAATTGTAAAACCATGTGTCTAGTGTAAACTCATTTTATATTTCAGATCTCAGATCTCATCTTAAAATGATAACATTTCCTTAATTGTCCCATCTTCAGATGTTATCACTGAGCAACACTGATTTTAGTGGCAGTCTTCTAAATTCCAAGATCCCAATCATTTTGCAAGTGAAATTGTTGTTTTGAAGTGAATACTTTCAGTGCAACCATGAACTATTATCTTAATGTCCGTTGCAATGTAATAACCATGCTGTGATCCAAGTGATATACAAATCATCCTTTTGAGTAGGTCATTATAATGTCATTTTTGACTGGTGTACTAAGCTGGGAGTACCTAGATTGTATGAATTCTGAGGTGCTGTGTATTCATGTGCACATTGTCTAACTGCAGGTTAGCCAGACAAAATGGAGAAACACAAGAAAGCATAGAGGTCCCCCTCTTGAGCATATTAAATCTCTGCAGCAATAATACATGACAATATGTGATCTGGAAAGGGAACTTAACAGCAGTTGGTATCACAGCAGTTTGCAATATGCAGTACTTTTATGGTATAATACTTATTTCATTTAAACAGTGGGAGCTGCTGCCTTTATCACATACCATAATGCCCAGTAGCATTCAACAATGCTGTGTCATCTTTAATGGAGCACTGGAGTACAAGTTCCTAAAGCACTTTTACACAAATGAATAGTCAGCCTTCTATCTGTGCGCTCCATAACACAGTGAGGCCTGTGGAGCATAAAGTTCACTGTACTGTGATCGTTCTGTTTTCATTAGCTGCATCCTCAGTCTTCATCTCTTTAAATGTGTAATATTTCTGTCAGTATATAAACTTGCATTCCTTTCTTCATTTTTATCCCTGTATAAAAATTACTGCCACTATTGTATATTTACACATATTCTGTAAGATATTTGAGTAAATATCTATAAACTGTACTTAGTTTATGATTTAACAAAAGCTTGAGAATTACTGAATTTTTAATATTTATGTGAAAATTCACAATTTTTAGCTGAGATTCTGCAGACATTTTCTGTGCATACTAACACTGTTCATTTTCTTTATCCCCCCCTTGTAAATACTTGGAGTGGGGATAAGACCAGTCCATGAGAGAAGTGCTGTATCCCAGTATTCAAGCATAAATAAATGACAAATAAATTGCTGCTGTAGAAGCAGACTGAATTTGGCTAATCATTATTCCCCTTTTCCATCCACAGAGACCAGTTCTTCCTGTCTAACTGTAAATAATTATTGACTGTTTGAGGTATATAACACCTCCTACATGCCCTAAGGCTTCATGAAGTTTCAATTTAACAAGCCTTGACCAAAATAACTAAAACACAAAGCACACAGGCAGCATATTGAAAGCTGGCTGTTTTACCTTGGTTAGTTTTCACTGATACGAAGGAACAGTAGCTGAAAACGTGTACATCTATAACGTTATTTGAAGAAACAAACATTGACAGCATAGATAACACAATTTCTATGACTTGTATCAGTAATTGGTCAGTACCCATTGTTTATGACCACAGGAGCGGATGAGAGCATTATGTGATCAGTAAAACAAGACTTTTATTAGAGATCTCAGCTCTTATGTCATCAGGAGGAGCAGTTTCCATGCCTATAAAACTGACGTTGCTACTCTCTTCCTCTAGTAAATCTTGTGTCATTCTTTTTTATCACTTGTGAAGGTTTTCCTTCACTGATGGCAGCTGGTACACTACCCACAAACAAACAGCAAACCAGTATTTTCCAGGGCAATACCTTAGACACAGGTAATAAGGTGATGATATTCATTCTAGATGCTTCCAACTCAGAAGTCAGTTACCACTTTCTGGATTACTGTGTAGGATGTTATCACACATTGATACATTCATAAATGACTGGATTCCTGTCAGATGCACAGCTGTAGTAACTCTAAGTCCTGTTTAAGCATTACATGTATTTTTCTTTTATGCATTTGTTAACCAGGTTAGAACATTGATTCATGTGAACCATTTTTAGGCTCATCTAAGGAGAAAGTACAAAGTGTACCAACGCAAAATAAATGCAGCAAAAACAAAGGAAAATTTGCTTAACTGTAAATGAAAAAGATACATATCCTTGGAAAGAGGCCACTAGCTTAATGGGACTAAAGTGGCCAACATAGGGTAAATAAAATAAATAAAAAATGTATATAAATTAAAAAGAATTAAAACACAAGAGTAATAAACATACATGAAGTACAATGTTATACGTTGATGAGCAAACAGTGATGATGAAAAAGATAGGTAAATTGTACGCAGCAAAAATGGTAATAATTCCATCATAAAATATCAAAAATTAATATTTTGTATTAGGACATAAAGTGTATTATTTCAATATTTTGCTGATTTTTGTAAAAGCACTTATTTACTGGCACCTAAATAATGTCAAAACTGGTTAGCTTAATGTACATTTCTTAGTATTAGTTTTAATAGTAAATATGATAAAATTTGAGGATATAAACAGTCTAAAATGAATGCCTTTTTAAATTCCAGAGGCTATTACTGCAATCCAAAGAACACTGCAACTGAAATAGTCATTGTGGTTGAAATATAAGTACACGTGTGCTTGTATATATGTGTGCAGGCACATGTGTTTGTGTGTTTGTGCATGTGTGTGTGTGTGTGTGTGTGTGTGTGTGTGTGTGTGTGTGTGTGTGTGTGTGTGTGTGTGTGTGTGTGTGTGTGTGTGTGTGTGTGTGTGTGTGTGTGTGTGTGTGTGTGTGTGTGTGTGTGTGTGCATGTGTGTGTGTGTGTGTGCGTGTGTGTGTGTGCGTGTGCGGGCGTGTGTGCGTGTGTGTGCGTGTGTGTACTAAGTCTTGGGTTGTGATGTTTCAGTGTATTCCATGTTTTACAAGGCACAGTAATCTTGGTGAAAGTACATATAAGATGCAGGATGTGGGAGGATAAGTATGTGGAGCCCCACCTACAAAAATGCTGTAAGCATAAAATTGCAAGTTTTACAATTTGCTGTTATTTCTTTTAGTAATATTGCTTTTTTTTAAAGGTTTTGGGACTCACAGAAATGGGTATCACTTTCTGACAGAGCCTACAGTCTTATAATATGACCCCTGTAGCAGTAGAGAAATACTTGTTTACTTCACTGAGGTATCTTTGTTTATGCTGTGCTGTGGCAAGCCCTTCTAAGCATAGAGAATCTCGTTAAATTTTTTAAAACTATAGCTATGATTTTGGAACCATGAAGTTAGGTATAGAGATTGAGGAGCTACAGCTGGTGAAGCCCCCTCTGGGGAAGTGTTAAGTGTCTACTTCTCGTGTAAATATATTGTTGATAGAACCCTGTCCAATTAAAGAAGCAATTGGCATTGCAGCTTGATTTCTAGTAAGGATCCACATGCAGCACAATGTGGATAATCTTTGGATCAGACAGGTTGCCCAGTGAAGAGGCAGACAATATCCTTACTCAGTCCTTTGAAGGATGAAAGTACTTGCAGATGTTGCACATGCACACACAGCACATGCACGGTGTTTCCCATTCTGCATCTGTCACAGGATGGCAGTTATCAGACTACATGATGAAACACTCTAAAGTAAAATGGTGTCCAGCTTCAACTCTATTGTCTGTTGTAGTGGGACAGGAAGAAGTGATGGTAATGCAATATACAAATGTCAGTTAGTACAAATAAGAAGGATTTGGATTATTCATGATCTGTAACCCAAAACTGCTATTAGCCATTCTGTGCTGGGTAATGGAAGGATGGACTCTGCAAACAGGAATTGCTCATGAATGTCACCTCAGGTCCTTCTGCCTCCCATTCAAGCACTCTTTCTTATATACACATTTTTTTTTTATTTACTTGTCTGAGTGTGTCAGTCAGTTGTGCCTCAACTGACTATAAATTTTCTATTTTCAAAGGAGGAGTCTAATACCTTATTTTGAATTTTCATCATTTTCCACTTGTCTATTTCAACTTCACTGGATTATACCATTGCACTGAATTATACCATTGCACTGGATTATACCATTGTTCCCTATTAGAAACTAAGATATGGTTTCATTGTTTTTCCTTGTACCGCTAGATCAGCTTAGACTGCTTACTTTGCATTACCCACTCTTTCCTCTTCTCCTTCTCTCTTGGGACTAAATTATGACAAGAATAATCAAGGTATTGTTGGAGTGCAATGCAGTGTTTAAACATTACACTTAATGTAAACAAATCTTATAAATTACAATCACTTGAAGTATTGCAGGCATGTTTTTTTGGATGATGTTCATTTAGACGTGATAGAAATATTGAGGTTCAGTCCACATGAGCAGCATTAATGGAATGGAATGGAATGGATAGTATTAGGCTAACTACCCTTGTGAGCCATTTTAAGCCTAGCCAATTATCCCTTGTGAGAGTCAAACCCTGCACCTTGTGTTTGTAAGGCAAACACCTTAACCATTAGGCCAACCTCCCAATTAAGTGTGTTAATGAGTGTGATTAGTCACTGTTATCTCAAGGGGTCTTAGCATTGTAGACGGCATAGGAGCAGTTGTGTTGCTTCATCTTACCAGTGACTCAGATGCCTGTGAATATTTTTTTTTTCAGTTCATTTCTTTTTTACTTCCTACCTCCATCTCTAATGATCATTTTTATTACCAGTGGTCTTAATGGAACCTTTCAGTTAGGGTAGGTGAGATAGTGTCATATTGCTCTCAGTTGGAAGACGTTCCCTCTTTAAGGTTAGATGGGCTTTGTCTCTCCTGTTCAAATCATTGTTTTGCTGGATGCAGTTGAGTTTCAGACTTCATATCCTAGAGAAAAAATGCATGCTAACACCAATACTGTTATTTTAGCAATGTTCTAAGCTTATAAGAGAAATAGTTAAAATCTGTCTCTATTATTGGGCCTTTGTCCTGTGTTATTTTAGGTTCTGTCCAGATTTCTTGCCCTCTGAGGTTAAGAGGTGTGTGAAGTATCCAAATGGATTAAAAGTACCCCCAAAAAAATTGGATTGGCTTCCATGTAATGGATAAGATTGATTTATTAGTGTCCATGTAACCTTACATATAATTTGAACATTTATAATGGGAAAAGTCAGACATTTCATAAAACAAATGAGCACAGTAATTAAGACTGTCCACAAACATCCATGCGATATAACAGAAGTAAACAGGATATATTACTGTGCAGCTAAATTAATAACTTTCACACAACACAGGGTAGTGAGGGAAAGGAAGGGGAGAAACTGAATATGATCATGGAAGTATCAGATAGATAAAACTATAAAGCAATTAAGACAATAAGTGCCACAGTGAGAAGAGTATAGAAGAGGGAACAGATCAACAAAATACTTAGAAAGATAAACGTGATAAAAACAATGCACCTTATTAGAACAGATCAGGATCTATCATGCACTATCACAAATAATAAACTAAAAATCTCAGCACAGGTGGAAAAACTTAGAAGATGCACAGATAAATATAAAGAAAAAGTACAAAATAAGTAATTTATTGATGATCCAAAAAAGTTTTATAGAGAATTGAAAAACAAAATAAAAGGAATTGAAAGATCACCAAAAAAGAAGAAATAGATACATTTTGGAGAAGTATCTATGAAGATCCTGTGGAACATAACAAAGGTACTAAATGGACAGAAGAAGTAAAAGAAAGAATAAGAAGTTAAAAGGTACAGGATATGAAATGGGATGGATTAACAGCCACAGAGGTTTAAATAAAGTTAAGAAAAGCCTCTGATTGGAAAACCCCAGGCCCAGATGCAGTACCTAACTTCTGGTTAAAAGTATTAACATCTTTGCACAAAAAATTAGCCATGAGTAAGGACTATGTATATGCGCACCACAAACAGACACCAACCTGGCTAACAACAGTAAATACAGTGTTCTTACTTAAGAGTGAACCCGCAATCTACCCTAAAAATTATAGACCAATAACTTGCCCTCCGAAGAAGTATAAACAATACATGGGAATTGATGCCGACAGAGTTTATAGTCATTTAGAAGAAAACTCAGTTATGGCAGTACAGCAAAAGGGCAATAAAAGAAAGTCATATGGAACAAAGGAACATTTTTTTGTTAAATAAAGTCATAGTGGGGAACTGTAAAATGGGGAAGAATCTATGTATGACATGGATTGACTACACAAAAACATTTGATAGTATCCCACATTCATGGAATAAAGAGTATTTAAAATGTATAAGATGCACCCTACACTGATCAGTTACATTATAGTGACTGAAATCGTAAAAAAGATCCACAGACCACCAGGCAGTACAAATAATAAAAAATGACTTAATATAACACAGAGAATGTTAACGCTTTCAGGTACTCAAACCCTTCCTCAGACAATCAGTAACTAACAACATACAATTCTTTTTAAACTAAAATGCTCCAATCAAAAAAGACCATCAATAAAACAATTAATACTTTGGAATGTAAGGTCTATGCCTATTCAAAACAGGTTTTAAAGGCACAACACCATTGAGTCCTGGATATCTATGTGCCCCAAATTCTATGATCCGTCTGGTTTCACAATACTCTGTATAACCTGAGACCTCGTTCTTCCTGCTATCCTTAGTTATTTTCTGTAATGCTTGGAATAGGAATTGATGCCCTGGAAATTTCTCTACATGTACTGAAAGAGCATTTTGTTTGTCCTTAAGTCTAATGGCTGACAGATGTCTCAAAATTCTATCCTTCAACATGCAATTAGTTTTCCCTACATAAAATGAGGGACAGCAGGTACAGGTGGCTATATACACAATATCAGTAGATATACAGGTGACCATGGTGTTGGGTCTATACTGTTTACCAGTAAGGGAATGTAAAAAGTGAGTTTCCCTACTGTTGGATGCACAGGCCTTACACCTTAGACGTGGAAAGGTCCCAATTTTGGTAAATCTATTTCTCTCTATTTAGGTTTTTTATCACATAAAATCTGCTTTAGATTTTTATTTCTTTTAAAAACAAAATTAGAATGTTCACCAACTAATTCTTTCAATGAATCATCTGTTCTTAGGATTCTCCAATTGGTATTAATCACATCCTGTGTCCATCGTATATCACTACTGTACGTAATCATTAAAGGTACCTTGCTCTTTCTGTTATTATTAGAATTCCTTCTATTTTGTTGACTGTATCTAGCCTTATTTATTACACCCTTACTGGAAAAACAGGATGCTGCCTCTGTTGATCTGAGTTCAACCACATCCTGCAATAGTTTCCTTCTCTTTATAAACCCTGGCCATGAGTATAGTGTTGAAAGTGTTAAGTTCTTCCTGCAGAACTCTATCTTCTGTGCAAAGCCTAGAAAGACGTAAAGATTGTCCCTTCACAATATTTTGATAAACAAACCCTGGGTGCATGCTATCTTTAGCCAGCAACCCGTTTTTCCAACAAGGTTTCCTATAGACTTGGGAATGAATGACACCTATATCTTTCTGTGTCAATAAAATATCCAAAAACTCAATCTCTGTGTACGAATGGTTCATAGATGGTTCATAGAGAGCCTCAAAAAATCAGTGGAATGTTCAAGATAAAAAAATAACTGATTTAAGGACTCAATAGTGCCCATCCACAATATAAAAACATCATCCACGAAACGTGTGTAAAAGGCCACATACTGTGACCACTCATTTTTAGAACTAAAAACAACATTATCTTCCCAAAACACTAAAACCAAATTTGCGTAAGAGTTTGCACAGGGGGTACCCATGGCTACCTCCCACTTTTGCCAGTAATACTGCTCATTAAACAGAAAGACATTGTGTTCAAGTACTAATTCTAAAAAACACTTAATTTGTTTTACTTATTTGTGATCACACATTGCCTGTTGTCGTAAAAGATTACTAACCGCCCGTAGGCCATACCCATTTGGTATCGCAGTAAACAATTCCCTTACATCCAAGGTTACCAATAAATATAAATCATTGAATGCATGTTGATCCAGAAATACATATAAATCTGTCAGAAAATGTGCACTGTCTCTAAGTACCCTAGAAATGACATAAACAACAGGTTTTAACTTGGATTCTATCCACATAGAGCAATTCTCTGTGACCCAACCTCGCCCTGAGACTATGGGCCTAAGAGGTGGATCTGACAGATCTTTATGCATTTTAGGCAATGCCTTAAAAATGGGTATAACTGGATGTTCAACTTTATAAATATCATTGGTAATAACACCAGCCTCTCTCAATTCATACAGTACATTTTTAACATATAAAATTATTTGATTCACTTCAATCCTATCTATCTTAGAGTAGGTTAAACTATTATTAAGTAAGGATATAATCTTGTCATTATAATAAACTCTGTCCATCAGGACAACGGCCCCTCCTTTATCCACTGGCCTTATGACCAGTTTAGGATTGTCCATTAGAGCTTTCAATGACTGACTCTCTTCATTCATAAGTAAAATTATGGAAACATTTATTACTATTAGATTTGTCTAAGTTTCATAACTGGTCCTCACATGTTTTAATAAAAATATCCACCATATGGTCATATATAGGTGTGAAAATGCTTGGTTTCTTTAAGCCTGCAGTTAAGGGTCTCTCATTAACACCAAACATTTTCTTGAGATGTAAATTCCTACCAAATTTTTCAAGTTCAGTCATCACATCTGTAAATACATGCCTGGTGGCTGGAACAAAATTGAGTCCTTTACTCAATACTCGTAACTGTGATTCAGACAGTATAAAACTAGATAGGTTATAAACCAAGTTATCAGTACCTTTAGTCATATGGAGAGCTTCCTCCTCTTCCTTTCTCGATTGTCCATCCATTTCATGTTCCCATCCCCTTGTGTGTCTATTTTTTTCTCTCTCTTTTTCTTTACTGGGACAGGGAGGGGATGCAAAACCAGCTGCCACTCCATTTAGCCCTCATCAGACCTATCATTGAGTACAGTGCCCTCTTTCATTTGTATGTGTCCATGCAAATCCACTTCACATGATTGAAATCACACTGACCCGAAAGTTAATAGGACAAGACGACTTTGCCAAAAACTTACTTTAATGAATGCTGGGATCACTGGAATTTTACACTGTGATAGGAGGCAGTTGGCCAACATGGTGAACTTTGCCCTTTTCCCCAATGCAGTGGGATCTCGGAGTTGGTATATTTAGTTAGGGTGTGTGGAGGAGCGATAGTTTGTTTTTTCATAGTATTGGCCAAGTGTTTCCTTTTACAGAGTTGAATTCCATGATCTGAGCATTTGTGAAAGTAAGTTTTTGGTGAAGTCATCTCATCCTTTTAACTTTTGGGAAAGTGTAATTTCAATCATGTGAAGGGAATCTGACCACACACATGCAACAACTGGAATCTCCACACAAGAAAGATACAGGATGTAAACAGCATGTTCTACACTGATTGACTCAAAGCCCTTTCCCTGTACTCTGTCTCCTACAAACTGTTGAATGGTAATCAATGTCTGGCATAAAAACATCCTTGGGTTTTACCCTGATGGACCTTCTGCATACTGACAACACAAATACCATAAGCAATACCCAATCTAGGGACTTAAACCTTGCTTGTGCCAATAAATGGGCATGTTGGAGGAACAAGTATGTGTCTCAGGGACTACCCCTTCTCTTTTCAGGCTTCCAATCCATATGAAACAGAGTCCTTCCCAAAAAACAATTCAAGTGCAGCTTGGATCAATGGATGGTGATAAAGAAATTTGCCCCTTGTCTGACACCTATGTCTCTAACTGCCAAGACATGCTAAAAAGTATCCTTTAGGAAGTTGAATACCCCAGGAAACTACCTCATTGATAACACATCCCTAAGAATAGGCCCAGTAGTCAGGAATTTGGAGACACAGGTAGACTGTTGGCTGACCTTTGACCATCATGTGTCTGTGATATGTAGGAAATTGTTCTATGTTGCACAACTTATAAGGAATGATGTAGCGTCTAGGTCCAGGCATGTCATTCTTCCACTATTTCCATCCCTCATCAGACCAGTCGATGATAACAATGCGCACTATGGTTTGTACCTTACCAGGCACATGGAACATATGGATTGTCCACACAAAAAGAATACAGGGCATAAACAGCAGATATACAGATTGCAAAAAAGCCCTTTCCTTGTACTCTGTCTCCTACAGACTGTTGAGACTGGTATACAAGGCATCACTAAAGTTACGCTTACCACTTAAAAAATTACTACAACTACATGTTTTGCAGCATGAAAGAAATAAGGCATATGGGGGAGGGGAAATGAGATACCAGGGGCATTCATTAACAACTACGCTAAGTCACTTTAAAAACTTAAAATAACAATGAGGTAAAAGGTTTTGAGCCTTGAACCACTAGCAATGAGAGCAGTTCACTTATATGAACAGGTCTTGTATCCTGATTTATTTTCTATACAATTAGAAGTATGAAACTCTTAACGTCATGTCATTAGTGATTGACTGCAACAGTCTGTGAGTTATGAGGAACAGTGTGATAGCTGGAGTAGAGTCCACATCGTAGTGGGTGCTGTACACAAGACTTCTGGCCAAAGCCAGGGTGAGCACAGGATGACACTGTAAAGAACTTTAAAATGTCACTAGGAGTCTCTTTAAAAGTTATTAAAGCAAAAGGTCTAGCATCAAGATTCAGTTTCTGAATAAGAAGAATGCAGCTCTAATATCTGTCATTACTGAATGACTGTAATCATGCATGATTTACAAGAGGCAATGGAAAACATAAAGGATACATCAGGGACATTCTGTAAACTCAGGGACAAGAAAGAGGTATGACGGCATGTGTGTGTGTGTGTGTGTGTGTGTGTGTGTGTGTGTGTGTGTGTGTGTGTGTGTGTGTGTGTGTGTGTGTGTGTGTGTGTGTGTGTGTGTGTGTGTGTGTGTGTGTGTGTGAATATGAACTATGGGCACAGAACAACAGAGGTGACTAACTCAAGAAAGTGCTGATTAGCACTACTGATAACATCATGTAATTCAGAATCATACAAATTAGCTGGCAATGAGACCCTTCCTCATTGTGTCAATGTGTGTCTTGAATCACATTTCCAGTGATTGTGGAAACTGTTACATTTGGCTACAGCAGTCCTCATAAGAGCAGGACAGATTTTCTGAATCCTGTACTAGGACCCATAATTTCTCCCTCTCTCTCTCTCTCTCTCTCTCTGTCCTTCATTTTTGTAACTTTTGTAGGAGCTTATCCACTCCTGGCTTATTATTTAAAAGGTAAAAGGTGATGAACATTTTTATTTACAGTACTTTTTCTGGTATGCTCATACAACTATTGTGAACTACATTTGCCTTTTTAAGTAGGGTTGTACCATCTAGTCAATCAAAAATGCCATATTATCTTTTCTTTTTATCATTACTATCCTTAAAACAGAAGATTATCATTTGTACTATTTAAAAATAATCTAGGAACCTTATATATTTTGTAAGCATGTTTATTATTTTGCTATGTGTAGCACATTAAAAGCTTTTTTTTTTAAATGACTACCTCATATGCTAATGCTTTAATGAAGGTTTCTAACATACAGCTCCTTTTCAAGAATGAAAAATGGAAAATATTTCATTAAAAGAAAGAATTGCAACACATCACAAAAACATTTTGATAACTAATTATTTCCCATACTCTTCTGACAATCAAACATTTATTCTAATACAAAATGTATAGCTGCTAGTTGCAGAGGGGGGAAAAGACTCTAGATATGCCAAGCTGACAAGCTTATTGGTTTTCAGTTAAATACCTTCCTGGAAGTTACAAATATCCTGCAGAGTTTAATGTTGTAGACTTGCTGCAATTATTGTGTGAGCGCAGAAATTAGATTATGTAAGTCTGAAATTAAAGAACACCCAGTGCCAGGACCATTTCAGTCATTATTGAGGGATGCTTAGTTCAGAAAACTGGTGTTAGTTAATGAAAATGGAAGTAAAGCAAATCTGCATGAGACCATTATAGAGCCATGATTTGTGATACCAAAAATACCAGCTTACTGCCTTTCCATTGTGTATGGAAACAGACCTGCTTGATTCATGTTGAGCAATATAATTATATAATAGCAGCAGTGGGAAAAGAGTACTGGATGACAAGGTACTTAATGAATTTCAAACACATTAGGTTATGGACTCTAATGGCCGTGTAATGGCTTAGATTTAGATCCTATCTTCACTAGAACCCTAGGAATGTTTTATTTAATATAGAATAATATTACAGAGCTAATAGCAAGTAAACTTAGCACAGTGCACTTTCATTTTTTTTTTGCAATTGAGTTAGATGAGATTTTTTTTCTTTTCTTTTGTTATATATGTTAGAAACCATGGGATTATAAATGCACAAAATTCAGTGAAGCCTTTTGTTTATGTGGATCTTCACCAGAAAAAAAGATATGTCCAACAAATCTAGCTAGTTTATTTATTAATATGCTAAAGTTTATTTCTCAGGAGGATGAGTCTGTATGTCCTTTCATATATATTGTATGATATCCAAGGCTGGGCTGTTGACCTTCGATTAATTACTATGGAAACTAAAATTTATATTGGTGTGAGAAAGAGAATGTGAAACAAATGTCTTGCTCTTAAGTTTTCGTAATTCTGTCTGTATTCCTTCTTGTGAAATTTATTGAAGACATGGCAACAATCTTAATCTCTTTTGAAGCCAACTGCACAAAAAGACTGTCAGGAAAATTACAGCAACCTGTAAAGTGCTTATAGCTGTCTGACATCTTGAGTATCCTGATGACTGCTTTGCAGACTAAGGATGAAGGTAGAATACGCTGAATTATTGATGTTCTCTGAGGTACAACAATGTTGGACTTAGTATTGATAAGTAACAAGGGGTGGGAGAGCATAGCCCACATGACAGGGAGCACAGTAGCAAAAATGTTTAATTGGGATTACAATGAATTTTAATATCCATCACATTCCCTTGGCAAACAACTTTTCTTTCTACATTTATAAGATTTGCACTTATGGGTCACACAATTCCAGTAGGGAGTCATGCATTAATTCAAATGTTTGCACTGCACAAGTAAATCAAAGGCTATAACCAAAAGCCTGTTCCTATTTTTATATTACCATCCCACCTCCCTCAGTAGGAAATAATCTATAATTTTTATATTAGCAAAATACACACTGTGTGAAAATTCTGTACCTGGGAATGCTTTTTTTAAAATGTACCACTGATATCAGATTATTTTCTTTTAAGATATGGGAATCTTAAATTTTAAGTAACACGGTTACTTTTTTTGCATGACTCACTGATCAAGTACCTTTTCTTGGGAAGCTTGGAAGAAACATCACAATTAACTTTAATAAAATAAAAAAATGATGTAACATATTACAGTTTATTTGACTATTTACCTTTTCCTTTCTTTTTGATGTTTGTCAGTCTGGAAGTTAACATCTTGAATGATAAATGCAACAAAAAAATAAATAAATAAATTGATAATTCAAACCAATGAAAATGGCTCAAAATATATATTCCTTAACGTAGTGATACATGGTGAATATGTCTTACTTTCCTATTCCCACAGCGCATATGGAGTAGAATAGCAGAGCCAAATGACTAAACAAAGACGACAGTACTTATGATGCACTATAGTAAGCCCTATGGAAAAGCTACTAAACTGCACCCCCCACTGATTACATTGATGACAAACCATTCTCTGTATTAGAATATCACCACTGTGTTATCCCGTTGTATAGACACAACACTTAACCCCTTTAAACGTTCTACAATGCACAATTAGTGGGGAAGACCAATTTTGACTTTTTATGGATGAAAAACTACTGTTCTGTTAGAAAAATAACACTAAGGCATTTTTATATGTAGGAATACACTAACTTAGAAGTAGGAAAACAGAAAAAGCACTAGGTTCATAGTTTAGTATTAGGCTAACTTCCCTTGCAAGCCATTTTAAGCCTAGCCAATCATCCCCTGGGAGATTCAAACCCTGCACCTTGTGTCTGTAAGGTAAACACCCTAACCATTAGGCCACCCTCCCACCTAAGGAGCTTTTTAGTTTGAGCTTGCACAGAAAATAAACTGCTTATGAAAAGTAATTTCAAATATTATGTCTTCTAAGCTTAAAATATTTTTGAATAAGTTTGCATGTTAAGCCATTTTAGATGTGAAACAAATTGGTGTCCATATATATATATATTTCATAGAAAGTAAGGCAGTAAAAAAGGTACATAAATGCTTTGACATGCTGCTTTGTACTTCACTACACACTCATCGCACAGTCTACTCTCTCAGTGAATTATTTCTAGTAGGGCCATTGCAACTGCAAATGCAGTCACATTTGATGCTGAATGAGTTCTGCTCATGCACCTGCATATCTGATTCATAATGTAGTAATGGTACAACCTATCAGTTCCAAAATGAGCTAAAACTGTGCTGCTTTTCTTTGTGGATGTTTTTGTATAATGCTGTCACTAATGCACATTTTAAATTCAGAATCTGCGCCTAGTTATTAAGGAACAAATGCATTAAAAAGAGAGGCCAGTTTTTTGTTTGTTTGAAAATATTTCTCATAGAGAGGGTGGTAGACATCAAAAACCATACACCAACACAGTTATTAGATGCTGCAGACTGACATCAAGAAGAGCAGGCAGTTTGTAGCAGAAAACAGCTGCAGTCATTCATATTTGTGGTGGAGGATTTGTATGTATGTACTGTAGTTCTCTGAGGCCATGATACATGGAACACATGTAAGGACGCAGAGATTAAGACTTCCACCGCAGGTTTCAGAGGTATGTATTGCACTTTGGATTGTGGTGGAGACAGACCTGTGACCATTTATAGACAGTTGCTCTGTGGCTCCAAACTTATAGCTGACTTGTGTCTATGTGTGGCTAAAGTTTTGCACAGCCTGTGCTGCCAGTGAACTATAGGGTGAAGTAATGAAATATGGGTGTAGCAGATATTCTAGGCCAGCCATTTAACACGGGTCTGTCCTCACATTTATATAACAAGATGTCTCCAAAAGAAAGAAAAAAAATAATGAACAACTTCTCCCAGGTTGAGATGGACATCTTGTTATATGCCATCTGTGAATGCATCTGGCAGATCCTTCTAACCAGCAAGAGTGATTATGCCTTGTGTGACAGTGTATGGAAGGACAATGTTATGCAAATTAACACCATCAGCCACCATAACAGATCACAAGATAAGGTATATTGTAGGTTCTCTGATGTGATCTATCTTGGCCACACCAGGACAATGAGCCTTTCAAGGAATGGGTGGTCATAGATAGGGTCTACCTATACAGTCATCTCTTACAGACACAGATTTGTTCCTAGCATCTCTGTCTACGATGCAAGACTTGTCCCTTACACCCACTGGAGGACTCAGCAATGGCACAGAACTTTACCCAGCATGATTGGTGTCCGTGGGTGATGGGCCAAGTGTATATGCTCTCACATACTTATCATGTAATGCAACATGCTAGAGCTATAACAAGATGTTTAGTTAATACAGTCATATAGCTCCTACAGGCATGTCAGGTCTTCAGCTGCTACCACAGTCTGCAAAGGGTGACTGGACCTGTGTTACTTGCATGCCATACTGTTTTACAGCTGTAGCAGAACTTTTATCTGGGTTTGCCACAATGTAGTATTAATACACTATGTTGTTTCTGTCTGTTATCACAGGGGATTTGGTGTATGGTTCCTTACCCATGAATCTGGGCATTCCATATGCTTGGGAAACACCTGAGCCTGACAGTGATGGCAACCATGGCATGTTGCAGTCTGTGACCACAGTGCCCCTCTCAGGTATGGATACTGTGGTAGACATATTACCCTCCCCTTCAGCTTCATTACCTGTGCATCCCGTCCCTAAGTCAGACAATTCTGTTTTAGGATGTGGATTGACAGACTGACTCAGCAGCATGAGGTGGACCCTCTTCCCTACATCGCAGACAGCAGCAAGTCTTATTAGCTCCTATGAGCTTGGGAACAGAAGTTGGAGGCAGTGTACATGTATCCAGCCATGTCTTGGTTACCACGTTGTATCTGATCGGGGTTTTTCTATGGCTGTTGTACAGTGGATGTGCTGGGCAGTCATAAAGACACAGGCTGTTGTCACCATGGCCATGACACAGCTGTTTAGCGTTGTAAATGTGCAATGTCAGCACTTCAGACAAGGCACCGTGGGTAGCCTAAATACTTCAGGTCCCTGTGAGGTGCTGCTCACACTGGGCCTCACCATTCTCATTGTCAGTCTTATTGATCCTTAAGTAAAGAAGCCCACTGTGGGATACAAGCACCGTGTCCACCACTTTACTACTAGAGTTGATGAGCCATTGTCTCATCAGGGGAAACATGCAAATGTAGTGTATGTGCTTGAACCACCATTTGACACAGGACACTATTCATACTTATGGAACACATCAGCCTCTATGCCAGCTGCTGAAGGTAACATGTCTCAGAGGGGTCTTCTCAGTACTTGGAAATGGGCATTTTCAATGTTCATATCACATGAAGATACCTTGGACCTATCACAAAGAAACATGCCAGTGCAGCACCTACTGCAGGAGAAGTGTCCATCCACATGAGAGCTGACCAACTATCACTCATCTATGACAAAGTGCCTCACACCCGTACCATTAGACATCAGCCCAGTGTAAATTTTCAACCCTTGTTACTGTGGTCTTCCCTCAACTGTGCATATAATGACAACTGTTTTCTACCATCTTTGCTCTGCTCCCAGGGTAGATTGTCTCTGATGTACAGCATTGCTAGTGCATGTAAGGTATAGTTTAACCTGGTCTTTGTATTGCATGGACAATTATTTTTTCTTATTTATAATCTGGCCCATGGTTGTGAGCTAGATGCTGCCTCTTAGCAAGTACAGTGATATATGGTGCCTGCCTTCACCTTGCATGGTCATTCCCTGTAGCCTTCAAAAACTCCTCACCTGATGCAGCCACCACTCTGCTGTTGAAAAATGGCACCCCCCACCTTATTTCAATACTCTACTTTATCTGTTTGCATTCCAACATGTTGCATTGCACTGAGAACTTCTGGAGCATAACACAGCATGCAACAAGAGGTGGCTAGACAGTAGAAGCAAGACTTCATCAGTCTAAACACATTTCAAAATGTCTTGGAATCACAACAACATTTTGTATGCATTAATTGCCATGCTGTGTAGGTTTCATATCAGTGTCATATGCCATGGCTCCAGATCATATTCAGCACTGTCAATAACATGTTCCTGATGGAAATCACTCCACACAAATCATTAATACAAGCTGCAGATGTGCCGGGTATGGGAATTGTGGGTACTATCTGCATGACACACTGACACATAGACAGGCATCCCATACAGTTGATATACCATTGTCCCTGTATCCCAGATGGAGCCTTGATAGCAATTTTGCTACAGACAATGGCACCAAATACATCATGGGATTGGCAATTTCATAAAACAAAACATGCAATCTGTACATGGAACAGCACCCCCCCCCAAAAAAAAATGTCCCAGTGTTTTCCAGCACAAAGAGGATAAAATGAATTAAACATTATTTAAACATTTTCTGCAAAAGCAGTGAAAAAAATAAAAATATTTTTTCCATTGGGTCTGCAGAAAGTGTATAAACAAAGTGAAACTAGTTTTTTCTTCACTGTGCTGGACTTACTTGAACCTTTTCTTGAAAATAATAGTGCTGTATTTCTTCACTGTGGTATGAGAAAAACATAGAAGCTTCTCTAAGTGCTGTTTCATGGTAATACGAAACTGGTGAAGTACCAATGAGGCTGATGCCAGGGATGCACCTACCATATCCTCAGCTGATCCTTGGAAAGTAACTGTAGGCAGGATTGCCAGTATTACTTATGCCTTGGTGTTCACAGGAATGGTGTTCTATAAATCTCATGAATATGGATGTGAGGGCTGAACATTTCTACCAGTTCCTGTTTTCTATCTCTCTCCAAATGGTAGCCATCCACAATTTTTTGTCATGGATGGATAAAATGTTATGTGCAGCTGGATCCTTCTTTGACATGGGGGGTTGATGTGTACCTTGCTAGCTACTAACATAGAGAACAGCCTCAAACATACACATTTCTGCTTATCATACTGCTACCCCTTAGCAAAGTGATGGCGAACCTATGACAAACATGTCAAAGGTGACACACCACAATGTTTTGGGTGACACACCAGCATTCACCAACGCCCAAGTTACCAAAGAAACTGAACAAATAAATACAAGAAATATGTACCCTTGCACTTATCTATTAAAACTCATCAACAAAAAAGTCATTAATTGATGTTAGTCATATCAAATGCAATGTGTTCCATAATTTTTTTCAGTTCAGTTCAAAATTACTGTTAAAATTAGGGCAATTTTGAGGTACAGTATTTTAAGCCCGATTATCAGTGCACATATTGTTTTCTCTATTGTAAGTCACTGATTTTTTTTTACTGTTATAATACATAGTAGCACACATGATTGAACTGTATTTTTTTAAGTAAATGAATATGTAAAGAATGGTTTCTCTTTTGTTTGGGGGTGGGGTGACACGCCAGCAGAGTCAAGATAGACATTTTCCGAATTTTTGACATGCAGAGCCCAAAGGATTTGCCCTCACTGCCATAGCATATTATCACAACCTTTGTCTCTGTTGGTCAATGTTTTATGGGTAATTTTATATGTCTCTGAACAACACTGCCATGTTATTTACCGTAATTTCCTTTTGCTATTACCCTCATTATCATAATATTGGTCATTTATAGCTCATTTGTATATTGTGCTGGCCTAAGTATTTTGTAGCCTTGGGTGACTGTGTCAAACGTTTCTGCAAATTGACTCCACCCTTTGTCCCTCATCACATTACGAAATTTTGCGATTCACATTGTACCATTTGCTGGAGTATCCTGAGAAAGTTCATATCCATTATCATTTGGCTAATATATTTTCCAATATTTATACCAAATAAAACTTAAAGGATACTGTCAAAAATTGCATCTGTTTTTAACTTTACTGTTACATTAATCAAAATAGTAAATAGTCAGCAGTTGTTATCTTAACTGACATTTTAAGATTTAAGTAACACTGATACACTATCACAACTTAGTAAACAAATTATGTTAAATGGGAAAAGTAAAAAAAAAATCTAAATTAAGTTAAATTTAAATGTACAGCATAAAATAAGAAGTACTGAAACGAAGCAACCAGGCAGTCTCTCGTTGATATAAAAATCAATAAAATTTATTTTGTACAGATGATGAGCGTTTTCGCTAAAAAGCTTCTTCAGATCAAAGAACAGTTTAATACTAATGAATTTCATTTATGAATAAAAATTCAAATAGTTTTCAACCAATCACAATCATCACTTCAATTAGGTCTTAAAGTTATATCACTATAAGCAAATGCTTTACTTATTTTCTAAGATATATGTATAAAAATACATATATAATACCAAAGATACACACATATAATAGTAGAAATAATAAAACTGTCTATATATTCATAAATTTTATACACATATATGCTGTATCAGACTTCTAAAAACATACAACTGATGTCTCAGACTTCATAGACATTAAAAAATGTCAGTAAATGATAATAAATATGAAAGTAACTAAATATGAATTAATAAATCATTGACCAAGATAGCCATCTATATATGAAACATTTTTGGTGAGAATTGTTTCAGTAAGAGTTATTTGTCATATCTATCTTGAACCTTTCATGGCAGATATATTCAAATAAACCCATTCATTTTATAAATAAGTTAAACTCATAGACGTTTTATATATATATATATATATATATATATATATATATATATATATATATATATATATATATAGAGTTCCTTTAGAACATTAATACATAAATACAAAGTGATATATCTATATGAAGTGTTTTATTTTATACAAAATAACAGATAATTGCGGGTTATTATTCAATTCAGAATACTAAGTAGTAACAACTAGGCATATATTCACTTAATTGCCTTATGCTAGTTGAAATAACCTCTAATGCTCTGAATATAAATGCATGTGAAGGAATTCACTATGAAGGCTAAAGCAACATGTAGAACATGCAACTTAGTGTATCTAGCTGAGTGCCAAATCTGTCATTCCTTTTATGTAGGGAAGACAAATCGACAGTTTAAAGATAGAATAAGAGAACATATTTATCACATTAAAAAAGGCTCTGAACATAATGCACTAGCCAAACATGTTGCACGATCAGAAGATACACGTACATTTATATTCAGAGCATTAGAGGTTATTTCGACTAGCATGTGGCAAGGAGATATCAAGAATCATACAGAATATAGAGAAAATAACTGGATAATTACACTAAGGGCTGACAGAGGTAGTGGCCAAAATGAACGTGCCACAATAAAACCGCTACTAAATAAGCATAGAAACATTAAGTGAATATATGCCTAGCTGTTACTACTTAGTATTCTGAATTGAATAATAACCCGCAATTATCTGTTATTTTGTATAAAATAAAACACTTCATATAGATATATCACTTAGTATTTATGTATTAATGTTCTAAAGGAACTCCATATATATATATATATATATATATATATATATATATATATATATATATATATATATAAAATGTCTATGAGTTTAACTCATTTAGAAAATGAATGGGTTTATTTGAATATAGCTGCCATGAAAGGTTCAAGATAGATATGACAAATAACTCTTACTGAAACAATTCTCACCAAAAAATTTTTCATATATAGATGGCTATCTTGGTCAATGATTTATTAATTCATATTTAGTTAGTTTCATATTTATTATCATTTACTGACATTTTTTAATGTCTATGAAGTCTGAGACATCAGTTGTATGTTTTTAGAAGTCTGATACAGCATATATGTGTATAAAAGTTATGAATATATAGACAGTTTTATTATTACTACTAGTATATGTGTGTATCTTTGGTATTATATATGTATTTTTTATACATATATCTTAGAAAATAAGTAAAGCATTTGCTTATAGTGATATAACTTTAAGACCTAATTGAAGTGATGATTGTGATTGGTTGAAAACTATTTGAATTTTTATATATAAATGAAATTCATTAGTATTAAACTGTTCTTTGATCTGAAGAAGCTTTTTAGCGAAAGCGCTCATCTGTACAAAATAAATTTTATTGATTTTATATCAACGAGAGACTGCCTGGTTGCTTCGTTTCAGTACTTCTTATTTTATGCTGTTCATTTTTATTTGGGGAAAGAAGCATTTACTGAGTTGGTTAGCAGCTTGTTTTAACTTTCTTTTTAAAATTAAATGTGTTTGTGTATGCACCCTACAATGTCTTGCACCCCACTTAGAATTTTTCTCTTGACTGTAAACCAAATCAAGTGGTTAATTGTAAAATTAATGAAAGATATACCAACTAGATGCAGCATGTGGGACTATTTTTTATTTCTTTCTTTCTTGCTTGCTTTCTTCCTTCCTTGTTTTGTAGTTTAGCCATATCAGGCACATATATAGAGAATGGTAAACGCAGAAAGAACAGCTATTGTACAACAATAATGCTAAAACTTTATCATTTCATATTGATTTCATGGCAAATGTGTGTCACTTTCCAATACACAGAGACCATATGGAGTAGAGCTGCACACCCTAGTGACTTATCAAAGAAAGCTGCACTTATGATTTGTTGTATTTGGCCCTGTAGAAAAGCTGTTGAACTGAATTCCCACTGGTTACAATGATAACAAACAGGTCTCTGCATGACAGTGTCACTATCATGTTGTCACATTGTATAGTCGTGACACATTACCACTTTAATTACTAAAGTTCTGACAGAAAAGAAAATAAACCACATAAAACACAGTCAGAAATCACTCTTCATAAGACTGCATCAACTTTAGGAGAGTAACGCAGACAATGCAGCAGGGACTAGAAAGGATCTGTATTTAAGCTCACATTTGAAAAGTCATTCCTTATGAAGAGAAAAAAAAGAGGGCATAATAATCTGAAGAATTAAGTCTTCTAGATGTGAATATTATTGAATAGGTTTGCAGGCTTGTACTGTTTAAACGCAAAATGAAGCAGATATGCTGGTGTATTCTTCACAGGTAACAGGATAATGAATGAGAGAAGTGCCTCTTATCATTAAACAATTCACCCAGAGTTGGATGTTCCACACCAACAGGTGTTACGTTTATTAAGTGCAGCTTGAAAAACTATTCCACACAGTCACAGACACACCCCTCAACCTCAGCCCAAGAAATATGGACAAAGCCTGACATAATGGGGGTACAAAAGCCTAAAAAGACGGACAATTTTAAATATTGGTCTTATAAACTTAAAGATGTACTTAGAATAACAGGGTATGTATTAAAATGTTTTTTTTTTCTAAAGGATATGAAGTCTGAACCTCAAGTGTTTGACTTTATTTACTAATTTCATTCTTCAGATCACCCCAGTGATTTGACAGAAATTCAAAAATTTTATGAGGAACAGATCAACATTTTGAGGCAGAAATCAGGGCCGTCTTCAAAAATCTGGACAGTGAAAGGTATGGCCACATATGAAAAATAGCAGTGGTCTATATGGGGTTGGAATTTTCCCAGTAGTAGAAACTGTTTAATTTTTGTCCTGTAATTGTGTGAATAATAGAGTTGATATATGTAAGTAACACTAATGTGAGAGGATACCGTGTGCCTCATTGTGTTTCTGCTGGGCTTGACATATACTAACATTCTTATTTAATAATATTGTCTAAGGTTTAATGCAAAACACCATATTCAAGATGATTTTCAGTGAGTTCAAAGCATTTGGGCAAATTTAATAGGTGAAACTTCATAAGCAAGCTAGCTATCTTTGAGCTTGCAGTCAACAGGTAAATGAAATCCCAAAGAAGATGTGTTTAAATGCTTTAAGGCTATATGTTATACATCACTGTAAATTTAAAGCACATTCTTGTCTCTCAACAAATAAGCCTAATAAGTGCCAGCCAAAGAACAGATGGATAGCCACATTCAATGCTCAAAGAGTGGAGGAATGCAAGTTCAGTCCACACACCTTCAGGTTCGCCTGATATTTAAGTAATGATGCACTCTACAGCTTAAGGGGGACCTGTACTTCTGAGGTGCTGCCTTTAAAATAAAATGTTAAACTGGGGTACAAACTGCCTGTGACTTAAGTGGTTCTAATTGAGGTTGAAAATTCTGTATCACTTGCCCATAAGCAGAAACTGTTAACAAAACTTAATGGAATTCCTCCTCTCAAGAAAATATATACTGTTTCACAAAGAAACACACTGTATATTCAGTAGGTTCACAACAGCATGTACAATTGTACATTTTCTTTTGCCTTACATTCTTGGTTGCACTCTCCGCTATTATTTGTCTTAATTTTATTTAGGAACTTAAAAGTATCCCTTAGGTAAATGTCTGATTTTTTTTGTTTAAATTACTTGCTTATCCATCTCAAAGCAATGCATAATTCTCTCCAACATGTCTTATCCAGGCCTTCCTATAATGAAAGATGCTTTAAATACAAAAGCAAGTACAACAAACCTTCTAGAATTTATATCTGAAAAACTTTTATGAAAAGTACCGTACTCTATTTTGTTCTAAAATTCTTAAAGCTAGTTTTTATACTTTTTATACCCTTGATTTTTACGCAGAATGGAAAATGTCAAACTGAAGTGATTTGTACACACTCTAAAACATGTCTCTTCATGCTTATAGAAAACACCCCATACTGTGACTTTGATTTATGGTTTTCGCTGCTGCATACCTGTGTTACGCACTACACCATGTGGCATCCTGCATGACAACTGATACCCATTTATATGTGCTCATTTGGAACACCTCATACTGTTTGTATGATTGTGAGGTACAGTATGAATGTAAGCATTTAGCATATGTACTCTGCATGCATTTTTTTCTCTTTACATTTCATGGTGCTATCTCATATTTTTTGAGAATTCCTCTGAGATTGAAATTCATATTGTAGAGTATTACCTCACTGCCTATGGAACCAGTCTTGCCTAGAATATATACTACCATAAGCCTATAAATCCAACTTTGAAATCTGTTTTTATTGTACTTCAACAGTAACTCCAAGGACGTAGCATATTTAAGAGATAGCATTGTACAAACCATTTCATCCTCTTGAGATTAGTGTTCTAATAATATCTTGCTCACTTCTCATATATTAGATCTAACTGGATATCTTAAGGCCTGTGGATAGTTCCAGAAATTCATACTTACCTGTACTTTCTGTATGGCCCAGAAATTCCCCTACCATCTTTCTAGCCTACCACTTACTATATGTGCATTCCTCACATCAGGTTATTTAACCATAAGCATAGGATAAACTTGTTGATTCCATTGTCCTATTTCTTTCCTACCATCTCTTAATAACTTTCTGATTCATATGTACTTCTAATACTTACTCAGTCAACCAATGGGATTGAGTCAGCTTTATGGAGGTTATCATATGTTTCCCATATAATATAGAATGTGCAATTATATGCACACACACACACACACACACACACACACACACACACACACACACACACACACACACACACACACACACACACACACACACATGCACATACACAGCCACACGCACACACAGATATATATATATATATATATATATATATATATATATATATATATATATATATATTTATATATTTAATTTCCTGAGCCTAACTAAAGTATTAAACTAGCTCTAAAAATGTACTATTTTTTACAACGGCATATCTGAAGAAGCCAAATTGAGTAGGATCCAGGGTTTGGAGGTCATGTATGTCTTTATTTATGTGGTCCATAATAATATGTTCCATACCCTTACAGATGAGGCTAGTCAGACTTCTAGGTCTGTAATTCTCTGGATCTGTTGCTAGCCCACCTTTGTGGAGGGGAATAACTGTTGCTATTCTCTATTCCACAGGAACAAAGCCTGTGGTTAAGCTATGATTGAAAAAGGTGCTTAATGGTGATGCTAGTTCATGTTTTAGCCTGTTTAGAAGACTGCCTGGGGTGTCGTCTGGTCCCATAGATGCTGTGTTTTTTTGCCTTGGACAAGGCTTTGAGGACCTGCTCTCCAGATATGTAGGGTGGGGGGGGGGCAGTTTGGGGGAAGGTTTGAGATAAGGTAGGAG
This sequence comes from Protopterus annectens, assembly GCF_019279795.1. NCBI lineage: Eukaryota > Metazoa > Chordata > Ceratodontiformes > Protopteridae > Protopterus > Protopterus annectens. Next base: position 1,592,052,422 of record NC_056735.1, on the reverse strand, counting down.
GGGATAAGGGAGTGCAATTTTCACCAAACCTATCTGCTAGCAGGTTTGCTATCTCTGTGGGGTTAGTGTGTGTGATACCATTAGTCACTAGTTCTGTACATGCTCTGTGAGGTCAGTGTGTGTGATACCATTAGTCACTAGTTCTGTACATGCTCTGTGGGGTCAGTGTGTGTGATACCATTAGTCACTAGTTCTATACATGCTCTGTGGGGTCAGTGTGTGTGATACCATTAGTCACTAGTTTTGTACATGCTCTGTGGGGTCAGTGTGTGTGATACCATTAGTCACTAGTTCTGTACATGCTCTGTGGGGTCAGTGTGTGTGATATCATTGGTCACTAGTTCTGTACATGCTCTGTGGGGTCAGTGTGTGTGATACCATTAGTCACTAGTTATGTACATGCTCTGTGGGGTCAGTGTGTTTGATACCATTAGTCACTAGTTCTGTACATGCTCTGTGGGGTCAGTGTGTGTGATACCATTAGTCACTAGTTCTGTACATGCTCTGTGGGGTCAGTGTGTGATACCATTAGTCACTAGTTCTGTACATGCTCTGTGGGGTCAGTGTGTGTGATACCATTAGTCACTAGTTCTGTACATGCTCTGTGGGGTCAGTGTGTTTGATACCATTAGTCACTAGTTCTGTACATGCTCTGTGGGGTCAGTGTGTGTGATACCATTAGTCACTAGTTCTGTACATGCTCTGTGGGGTCAGTGTGTGTGATACCATTAGTCACTAGTTCTGTACATGCTCTGTGGGATCAGTGTGTGTGATACCATTAGTCACTAGTTCTGTACATGCTCTGTGGGGTCAGTGTGTGTGATACTGTTAGTCACTAGTTCTGTACATGCTTGGGTCCTACCTTTTAGGCTATGTACGTAGCTGTAAAGACTTTGTAGGTATCCTTAGTTGTACTTGCTAAGTTTCTCTCAAAGGAGCCCTTAGAGAATTTGACATGTCTTATTTGCTTGTTGAGGTTGAAAAGGGTGCTTTTCCATTGTTGGGGCCTTGTCTATGTATTTTTGGACAGCAACTTTTTGTGTTTATTGTTAAGTTTGTTGATGCTGGATGGCTACCATGGCAACATGTTTTTACTCAGGGTTGATTCTTTCTGGTACAGCTGAGTTTATACACTTATGCAAGTGATTGTACAAGGCTTCAGTTTAAGCTTCAGTGTAGTTACCCCTTCCAGCTTGGGGTAGGACTTGGAATGTCTTCACATAGGAGGGTATAGTTTGCATTGCTGAAAATTTTTAGTCTGATTTCACCCTTTATGAGTTCTGGTATTAGTGCCAGCTCAAAGGTGACTGTTTTGTGACCAGATTTAACTAATGAGGGTCCAACAGTTGCAGCAGTGCACCTGTTTGACATGTAAGTGAGGACCAGATCTAGAATGTGTGTTCCTCTTGTCAGGGTATGAACAATTTGTTCTAAGGCATTTGAATTAACAAAGTCAAAGCACTTTTGTGTTAGTGAGTTGGAGCTAGTGTAGGTTTTCCAGTTGATGGTGGGATAATTGAAATACCCCATAACCAGAGTGCTCAGTAAAATTTGGATTGTTTCAAGTTTGGTCAGCTAGGCTTTGTAGATGTCATGCCCCATGGAGGGGGATCTATAACTGGCTATGACTTGAATGGGGGTCTTACCCACTGTAACATGGAGTTGTCCAGTCTAACAAAATGGGAGATGAATTTATCTCTAATACAGATAGAACACAGCCTCCTTTGGTTTTCACATGTTCACGTTGTGGTCTAAAGGTGTGGAAGGCATTGGATGCTTGCAAGGCCAGAGTACTCTCTGAGATCTTGAACCAGGTTTCTGTGACTGCACAGACATTTACATCTTCTAGTGATAGTGTACTTCCAGGGTGTGCTTTTGGTAGCTCCTAGCTAGCATTTAGCAGCATGACCCATATTTTGTTATACTTGGCTAATTTCATATTGGTAATGTCATTTTCAAGATCTTGCCTAAAAAAGGCACTATGGGGTAGGTAAGAGTCTTTGCCATCAGTCAAAAGCCTAGAAGTGCCATGTGCAAACTGTCTTTGACAAAGCAGCGAGGTTTGTTGACCATGGCTTCCCAGGCTGATGGGATCTGGAACCCCTTTGAATGACACAAAAAAACTAAGCCAATTATTGAAATCAATCATTTTTTGTTTATACTGTGGAATCATTCTAGGTGAGGGTAGTATGCTGCGCAAGGCTAGGGTCATACCTGCCTAGGACACATATTCAGAGGGCTCAACAATGTCTCTCTTCATATAGTCCAATGAGGTACATCTCAGGTCATTCACTCCAACATGAGCTATGATGGAGTCATAATGTTACTTGTTACGAGAGACCTGAGTGCATCATGATCTGATGAAGCCTGGCACTGAACAGACAGCTGGTTATGATTTTCTCTTTGTCCAACCTGATGAATGGGACATCAGTGCATCTCAATACTGAGTCTCTAATGACAAGAACATTTTTTTTTTTGAATGCTTCATCTTACGGGCTTGGTGGGAGAGACACTAGTGTTGATATGTGTTGTGGATGCTATGGGGTCTGTGTTAGTTGTAGAAGTCTTATATTTTGGAGGTCTCTGGTACATTTTTGTGTTTGATGGATACTATGTGTATGATAATGGTACTGTGTGCATATATAGTGGTGGGTGAGATGACAACCTTTTCCGTGTTACTGTTTTGAGTGCGAGAGAGAATGGATTCAAGATTCTTGGTATAGATACATCTCTGGCACTTTGTACTAGAGTGAGTTATTAGTAGAGGATTATCAGTGTACAAAAGGCAATTGCTACACTGCTTAAAGAGAACTAAGTTAATAAGATTGGCAGGGGAAACAAGGGTAGTCCAACATCCCATACTGCTAGGTTGAAGACTGCTGTCACTAGGGATGGCTTTTCAGAATCATTCATGGAGGAGCTCAGAGGTTGGATACCTCTGCTTGGGGTTTTATTTATTTATTTATTTATTTATTTTGCTGGTGGTTAATAAGTTACAGCTCACTTGTAGAGCACTAAGGATGAGGGCTACATTATTGTGCTACAGTAGTATCTAAGTAAAAAAATTGTTGAATTTAACTGTCCGGCTTTAGCACACAATTCCATGGCAGTGCATGGTGCTGCATGATGTGCAAACAAGCAGAAAACTGCTCAAATGCAGGACCTAAATACTAGAAGCTAAAAGGGCCAATGAGGATGCTTGTTCCAAACCCTAGACCAAGCTCCCTTTACCAGACAGGATCCAATCAACACAATCCTCTCACTAAAGTGCAGATAGGGCCCTTCCAATCCAAAATGGCCTGGAAAATGTGTTCAGAACAAACAGCCACCACAAACAAACCCAGATGCAGCAAGTTTGTATCTGGACTATGCTACAGCTACTAGCTACCCTAGTTTCAACAAGAAACACTAGACAATGTTTAACACAGCAGAAAAATGGCAGTGAAACACTAACATTTTTTTTAAATCAGCAGAAAATCAGCAAAGAGGATCTAAACAATGTTTTAAACAGCTAACAGATCAGTTATTTAAACACTGCATGCTGAGAAAAACAGAATCAGCAGAACAAGCATTCATTCATTAAGTAAATTAGTTTAGGTGAATGTAACATTCCATGTGGAAGACATTACTGTATGAAAACGTATTTCTCAGCATAAAATCAATTTATCAAGTGATTCAGTTAGTACTTTTCTTTATCCCTTATCTCCTTACTTTTTGCCATATTACTTTCAGTCTTACATTCCATACTGAAACTTTTATGATGCCTTTTTCTTTTCATATTACAGGACATCAAAAGCAAATAATTAAAATGAATATTTTTACCACCCCTCCGATAAACCCCTTGTAAGCTTTTTATTTCTACTAATCATTAGCCATACTTATGCACAGCTGCTTTGGCCTGTTTTCTCTTTTTATCCTTTCTTCTTGCCTCATTCCAAATCTCTAGGCTATAACCCCGAGTACTTTATCTCTGACCCATTTCTAAAGCATGGTTAGTGTTTCAGTTTATTCCCAGGCAGATTACTTACTCTCTAGGCCATGTCCCTGAGTACTGCATATCTGACCCATTTCTGTAGCATGGCTAGTGTCTCAGTTTATTCCCAGGCACATTACTTAACTTTAATTCTTTCACACAGCTCATCATAACCCTTTTTTATAAAATCCCTCTCTGATCTTTGTACTTGTGTTTTTTATCACTCCTTTTCTACAACATAGAGATGAATGATAACTACTGGTTTCGTACCTTCACCAGGATATCATTGATCCTCTCAACTTGATTAGGACTACCTCCATGCAATGCTCCTGTACACTGAATTGAACCCTTCATGATCTAAGACTTCAGTCATCTACTGCTTTCCTCTGTCATGGTGTTTGTAATCTTCCAGTCTGTGTCTGGCAGAGCCTGATGTGTCAAATGTACTAATCTCTTCCTCTTTTGCTGCTCACTTATTCCCTTCTGCACATGACACAGTCCACTCTGACTATATCTTGGGCCAATAGAATGCATCAGTCACCCATAATTTCTACCTTCCTGTATCCTAACCATCAGCACTAGGCTTGATGGCCTCCTTCCTCCTCTATAGCATTGCATTCAGATCCTTCTTTCTCACCATTACGACTCTACCTCCATTTATCCCTTCCCCATCACTCCTAGAGATACTATAACATCCCATAATAATCCCCATTATGTCCCTCTTCTTTCAGTCTAGCCAGCAATCTCCATGCTCTCCGCCTGCATCCAGACTGCATTTTGTCTGGTTGTCCTACATGCTCTCAAATGACAAATATAAAATGGATGAATTTCAGCTAAACATTTATTTATTCCCTGTTTTAGAACTCATTGGTTGCATTTTTACTAGAAAATCATTGCCAGGTTCATTTGTCATCTGTGTGCTAACAGTGACTCAAGCTGTTTTTTTTTTTTTTTTTTCTGTAGTTGTGGAACCATGGAGTTAGCCTATATAAATAATGAGTTCTTAGCCAAATACCCTATTTGGGTGCAATGAGACTTACCTCTCTGGAAAAAAAATTCTTGTACATTTTTTTCACTGAAATAAGGATTTGTTCAGTTTTATTCAGATATCTGAAGACTTAAAATGCTGAATCTAAAAAAAAAAAATAAAATAAAATTTAAAACAAATAAAAGGAAAGTATCTCATCAATGATTCTGACCATATTTCTTGCATTGCACATTAATATTGCTCATATTTGCTCCAAATCACTCTTATATGTTACAATGCTAGATTTATTACATCCTTTTACTCCTTAAATACCAAATTCCTTATTTATCTCTAGGACATTCTACACCTAAGCCCATCTTAATTTAATGGTTCATTCATAGAAATGTGCCTTTATAAACCATCTAACAACACTGCTGACCCTACTGAAATTTCTTCTACCCTGTTCCTGTTACAGACCTGTTTTGTCTGTCAGGTCTCTTCCTGTTTTCCTACCAGTCTGATAATGTTCTCCCTTTTCACTTAATCAGCCAGTCATTATGCACCCTTATCCTTGCTTCCTTATCTTTACTCACTATGTTTGCTGCCTTCCGAGCTGGCACTTATGAGAACGGCATCTCCAGTCCTGTATTCTGCAAAGTCACTGTCACATCTCCAGTCTTTCTTTCTACAACCACAGCTGCTTTCTCTAACAGGTCATTGATGTTTGCATGTACCATAATAAATACCCATTCACAAGAACAATCAATCAACAATTATGACATAATTAACTTCCCCAGGGAATATGAGACAGTAAGCATTATCACTTCAGTTCTGAGACACATTCACAGGGCTTTCTTTAATAAGCAGAAAAACAATTTGCATCCAATTCTATTCACAGACACACACACACACACACACACACACACACACACACACACACACACACACACACACACACACAAACACATGCAAAATTATTTATTTTTCTGCCTGAGGCCTTTGTAAAAAGTTTAGACATGCAATATTAAAAATGAGGCTGATTGTTTCTAAATATTGAGGTAAGATAAATATATGCAATTCCGTCTTCATCAAAAGCACAATAAACTACCTTAAACAGAAACTTTAAAAGTTAAAGAATTTTAGAAATACCACACATAGCTCACCTCAGGAATACAGTACATTTAAATAACATGTCTTGTAATACGTTTTTAAATATCATACATTTATTATATATCAGAGCATAAATTATATATAACAGAATAAATTTACATATGCCAGTATAAATTGTTTTCCAAGAACTATGTTATAACACTAAAATCCTTAGTATAAAGTCAGTTCACTGAAGGAAAGACTTGGTGCTAAGCTCATGTGCATTGATTCTAAAATAAGTTTCTAGATCTACAACAGTTATAAGCAATAAATAGACTTTGCATAGTGTGCAACTTTCAAAGCATGCAGATGATATTCACTTTTATAACAACTAGCCAGCTACTGTTTAAAACACCACAGTATGGACTTCACAGCAACAGCTATAATGAGTTGCTGCAAATTCACAACAAACCAACAAATGTAAACTGTCAATAAACAATGTTCTTAATGAGTAATCAATTCAACAGTTACAATTCAGCAAATTTAGAGCAATAAAAACAAAATAAAAATGTTCGCTCAATCTTGCCTTTGTTGAAGTTATTTGAAGCCAACCCATGGCCTTACATGTTCCCATATTCCCTACTTAGGATGACAGACTGTTAGCTGATCTGATGGATTCAAAGGAGTGGCTGCTACCACCTTTGCAATACTAGAATGGTTTGCATCAGTGCTACTTTTCTAGTAATAGTTTATTACTGCCTTGACAGTCCATCAGACACTAGTTCTCTTTTGCTGTACCTCTTTGTTTTGATATCCAAAGAAGGTGTTCTTATCTTAGGGCTGAGTACTGTATCCAGAATGCAAGTCCATTGGAGGTAAAGGCTCCTTTTCACAAGGACTGATTATGGCTTGAAAATATATATATATATATATATATATATATATATATATATATATATATATATATATATATATATATATATATATATATATATATATATATATATATATATATATATATATATACATATACATATATATATAAACATGATTGAGTTGTTAGAAGTTACCAAAATGTTTTAAGCATACCATGCGTTTTCTGTGAACATTGTTTCCGTCAGTGTGTGTTTGTTACTTTAATAAACATGACAATAATAAAGCCTTTTAACATGATTTTATGCTCTCACACCTGTGTATAAACAGTAAAGCAACTGGCAATCTGTTCTTGGTTTCAGTGATACTTGAATGTGTAGAGGTAAGGATGCCTGTATAACAGCCTAGTGAGGTAAATATTTGAAATGTCTGGTCGCACTAGAGAGAGTCCTGAAATGTGGAGAGTGAATGGCCAAAAAACTGGACTGGTATGTATTAAGCCCAAGATGCCATTTTTAGGAATATCTCATTTTCTTCAAGGTATGACAATCTCAGAGGTGGAATATATATATATATATATATATATATATATATATATATATATATATATATATATATATATATATATATATATATATATATATATATATATATATATATATATATAAGTTCAGGGGAAGTGGGTGCTTGCCCTCAACATGGGGGTGGGGGGTGCAGTGAAGGCTTGTCCCCTTTGCAAAAAAAAGTTTTAAGGAAAAGAGTGATTTTCAAAATACAGTCTTCTCTTGTGTTTTCAGTCTTTTATTTTTTGGCTTGTTGGCACCTAGCATTTCTAGTGCCAACATTGGAGTGCCATCTTACGAACAAGGTCACTTTAAGAATCCATTTGCTGCATAGTCTACTCAAGAGAAGTAGGGTATTTGCCTTAAAGTTGTACCTATATCCATATATATATATATATATATATATATATATATATATATATATATATATATATATATATGGTTTACTATAGAAATTGAGAAGGCAAAACAATTCGCAATTTTAAAGTAAATCATCGAATCTGAAAAGACGATCGCATCCCAATGTCGACTTTGCTGATTGACTCAGTAGAGTCGACATTGTCTTTGAAAGCATCACGTGATAGCCATATAGAAGCTCATGTAAATGAAACTCCTATACAACATATCACGTTTTGACAGGGGGCGAAGCACTCCTGCACCCCCCCCTCCCGCTAACAATATATTCCAACTCAGAGATCGCACTGCAGTGGGGATATGGATGACTTTCCAAACCTCACTGTACTGCGATCTCCATACAGTTTGTCGAACACACTTATGCAGATGCACTACTACATTTGAATAAGTGTTTTCGACTTTGCAATACATTTCATATTTTGTGAATGACAATCAATATATATTTATATATATATATATATATATATATATATATATATATATATATATATATGGGTACATGCCTTTGTATTGAAACTTAGCTTACTGAATCTAAGCTTATCTAAAGCAACAAATTAAAAAAAATAAAATGCACCTTACAATCCCAACATGGAGGGTGCAATGTCACCACCTCCCCCAACTACAATAGTTTAAATCCACAGTCACACTACAGTGAAAAAAGGGAAATTGACTGGAGATTTACAGTCAGCTTGCACAGTACAGGACACTGTAATAAAACAAACTGCAATATTACCTAAACATCTTCAAGAAAACTCACACTAGTGATGAAAAATCATTTGTTCTTAAGTTTTCCATATTAGTTGACTTTCAGTAATCTAAGTTTCTATAAAAAGGCATAGAACCATATATATATATATATGTGTGTGTGTGTGTGTGTGTGTGTGTGTGTGTGTGTGTGTGTGTATACCAGGAACTTGGACTTCTCTATCGCAACCAGAAATTTCTGTCACCTTCTTCCAAACCTTCTCTTGCTCAGTCCCTTCTTCTACTGCCTTTTCTATGCTGCCCCTGACCTTACTAATGCTCAAATTTCACTTGTCACTAAACTAGAGCAATCTTATCAGAAAATAGCCAGGTTTGACTCTAATCTCCCCTATAAATCCCATCACTGTCTTGCCCTTAAATCACTCCAATGGCCAGAATTCTCTAACCAACTACTTCTATCCCAGCTTCACATTACACACTCTATCCTGCCCTTCCATCTCCAACCTAGTCTCCTACTAGAACCTCCATCATTACCTTTGTACTTCCAGCAAACACCTCCTTGACATATATAAACCCAATAAAAATATAGGAAAATCCCTCTACAAATACTCTGTTGCACATGCTTGGAACTCACTCCCTCAAAACATAAGAAGCATTCATCAAAAACACCTGTTCAAAAAAAAATTAAATTTTTTCTTCAGAGCACATGGTCCTGCCTTTGTCTAACCCCCACTTGATCTTCCCTTCTCAACTTTATCTCCTTTTCTCTATTCTACTCTTTACTTTCTTGTACTTGGCTCGTATACCTTTTTTACCTCCCTCTCCCCTCACTTTCATAGCATATATATGCACACATATCTTTATTTAAAAAAAAAGAAAAAAAAATGATTGAATAGTTTATCTGTTTGTATGTAGTTCATGTGTGATATTCTCTAGACCTTTCAGTTGTTATTTAACCTACTCTATGTACAGATATTCTCTAATTGTTGATTTTCTTATTATGTTTCATGGTGTTTTTAATTTTTTACTCTTATTTTTATTTTTGATTCAATTTTTATTGCAAAAATATGCAATACTTCTGGAGCTTTTCTCCTTGGGTTTCCACTGAAAATGGGCCCGTGGCTCAGTTGGACTAACCCACTTAACAAATGTCAATAAATAAAAAATAAATAAATATATATGGGTCTACTTCTAAATTTCAAAGTTTAAAATGTTGAATTTCTTATGGTTGAGATCACGAGATTGAAGTTTTGAAACTTTGAACCATATAAATAGAGATTGCCATACTGTGCGAAATGGTATATTTACTGTTTTTCTTGCTGTAGTGCGATCTCTGAGTTGGTATTTTTTTTATATAAATTTTAAAGTTTCAAAACTTCAATCTTATGGTCTCTACCATAAGAAATTCGACATTTTGAAAGTTCAAAATTTAGACTCATATATATATAGAAATATGTGCATTGGGGTATATTCACTACCCTTCATCAGCCATAATTCACTTCTCAGGATGGACTTCAAAGGAAGGCAAGCACTAAGTCCTGGGGGTGTGTCAGCTTGCAGATTGCATATCCAATGCATCTCTGCAAGTTCAAATTTTAAAGTGAAGGGTATTGCATATACCTAAAAGTGCTTATCTGTTTTTTATTGTGGTGGATTTTTAATTTTTTAATAAAGAAATACTTTTTATGTCTCATGCTGTTTGGTGGCTGTGCTACTTTGTATTTGTTGTTGGTTTTTCCTGGAGCAGCACTTAACTTTAGTAGTCCGCATTTCTACTTTTTGCTGTTTATATATATATATATATATATATATATATATATATATATATATATATATATATATGTTTGTTTGTGTGTGTGTGCGTGTGTATAGACAGATATGTGTATATTTATATAAAGATATATATATATATATATATATATATATATATATATATATATATATATATATATACAGGCCTACCTCGACCCAACAAAATTACTTTTCAGCAAAATGTAATTAGGCAAGCTTTATTTTGCGAAAGTGCATTTTTGCCAAAAGGCACCTTAAGCGAACAGCAATGGGGGCTGTTGCTTACATCTCAGCACAGTGGGGATAAAGGAATATTCTCTTTTCTCCACTGTAGTGCGATCTTGGAGTGAGAATACAAAAGTAGTGGGGGCATGGGGGGGTGCATGTATATATATATATATATATATATATATATGTATAGACAGATATGACTAAATATATACCTATATATGGAATCTATTCATATGGTGAATCATTACTTTGTTGAAAGGGGAAAACGCTAGAATGTGCAATCAAATATCAGCTAATCGCACTTACCAACTTTTTTTCTGAGTGAGATTACAGTACATTGGGATCAGGCAATTTTTGTCCTTTCATTGCCACTGTACAATCCTGGTGTTGGCATACATAGTTACCAGTGGGTGGGATGGTATACACAGTTAGCAATGGGTGCACAGGGGCTTGCCTCCCTGCAAAACAAAAATGATTTAAGCTTTTTTTTTGATAATTTTGGATTTCAGCTTTTGAGTTCAAATGAGTATTTGTACAGAATATCTTTACTTTTACTTTATACAAAAATGTGTATTTGTATAAAAAAGATTCAGCACTATATAATGATAGGCAGAAGAGGAGATCTTAGGTAGTTATAATCACCATTGCGAGGAGCATGGGTAGATAGGTAGACACAGACAGATAGACATAGATATATATAGATGGATATAGATAGACATAGATAGCTATTTAGACATACATACAGATAGATAGATAGCTAGATAGATAGATAGATATAGACAGACAGATAGATATAAATATAGATAGATAGACAGATAGATAGATAGATAGATAGATAGATAGATAGATAGATAGATAGATAGATAGATAGATACACATGGACATAGATAGATATAGATAGATAGCCATAGATAGACGTGTGTGAGTGAACAGACGTGCATGTTTGTATGTATCAGTGCCTGTGTGTCTGTATGTCTGTGTATGTATCATTAGACTGAAAATCCTGATGAATTAACTTTTGTTAGAGAAATTTAATGAGGTACGGTAATTTTAGAACCCTACACTGTTAGCATGCTGTGGTTACCTCTTCACTACCAAAACAGTATGCTATGTTAAAGTACATTATATAAAAGCTTCAATTAAACATAATATAGGAATGAAATACAAATAAATGTTTTTTTTTTATATTTTGCTCTGCATTACCGAATACGGAAAGATGAACTGACAGAATCTCTTTGTCACCTGACCTGTTGATTATGCAGCCACTTAGTGAACCAGAAAAATGTCCAGTGTGGATGAAAATAGGAGTGAGGCTCAGCAAATCCTGTCAATAATAATGTATGTTTAATAGAAGAACATAATATAAAATGCTGAGATCTTTATAAAAAAAATCATGCTATTGTCCACAAAAAGTAATACAGACTTCATGAGAAATACAGAAACTTATATCCCATCTCTCCCTATAAGTCAATTAGCCAATAATTAACTTTAAAAGCACTATACAGCAAATATTTTGTCTTAAAATATATAATGAATGACAAAAAATATTTTAAAGATTCTAATGTTCATTATTAATTAAACAACTATATTTCATAATCAAATCTGATAAGCTATAAAATAACTGTAGAACATAATATTTAAAAAATTATGTAATAATTACATATTTCATGATTCCCTGCAGATAGTGTTAATGCTTGAGTCTTAAACCTGTTCTCATTAATTTTTAATCTATGTTTCCCACCAGGATCTAGCCCCGTAAACAAGCAATCCTGCAAGGCTTACAGCAAGAAGGACGCTGCCCTACTGAATAGCTCAGCAAACCTGTTCTAAGATGCCCAATGGCCAAAAGCCCTGCTAAGGTTATTATTCATTTAAAACTCTCTGTGAATTTCACATTTGCTGACATGGGTCTATAGCACTATTCCCTAGCCCCAACTATAGTACCAACCCCTAAAACTACACAGTAGCAATGCTATTTGCCTACCAAACATTCCCCCATATATTATATATAAAATTGGAAGCAAAATACTGAGATTTCCCCAAAATTAAAACAAAAATTGTAAGAACAAAAGGTTAAAAAGCATACCCCTGCCTTACAATTTACACAGTCAGTTTAAGCATTCAAAGCCTACTCTGTGAAACCTAAGCATACTTAATTGCAGGTTCCTCAGATAATGAAATTCTACCACCTGGGTATAATATACTTAGACTCGATCGCTCTACCAAGAAGGGGGGGGGGGTAGCTGTATTCTTCAAATCTACACTAAATGTTACCTCAGACCTCATTCAGCCACCCAGGTCAATAAGGCAGAAATAATTACAACCAAGCTCCAAATTAACAAAAACAAATGCATAAATATAGTCTGCATGTATATTCCACCATGGAATAATACCAGTACCCTACAAGACATCCTCCAATAGTTAGCTAGTAACTATCCACAGGAAACCACTGTACTAGGAGACCTTAACATTGACTGGAACACTTGTTCCTCTCAATCTCCTACCACCCATGTAAACCTGCATGGATTCACACAGGTTATAGCCACCCCCACCAGGATAGGGAAACTTAACTAAAAAGATAGTATACCGGATTGGATACTAATCAATAGCCACCCCCAAATGTATTCATCGGAGGCCATCCCCGATGACCACAGCAATCACTTTCTCACCTTTATCTGAAGCACAAATCTAATCACTCCCATCAGCCCATCTACAGTACAATAAGAAATAGTAAAAGCTTCAATCCTAGTAAGTTCCAGGATGAACTTAAGGCATGCAACTGGGCTGCCCTAAAGCACTTGCCCCTAGACGAAGCTATCTCCCACTTTAACAATAAATTCCTCACCATCCTTGATTCTCATGCTCCCGCTTGTTCCACTAGGGTAAAAACAAAAGCTGCCCCGTGGCTCTCTAAAGAAACTGAATAAAAAATCATAGTTAGAAACAAGGCATGGCAGCATGACATGTTACAAAAGACCCTCAAAATCAAACCAAATTTAGTCAACTGAGAAATGAGACAAAATGATCCGTTTTATTAGATAAAACACTACTACCTCCATCTCCAACAAGAAAACCAAAATAACCCCCACAAATTCTGGGCAGGGATAAATAAATTACTGCACCCAGGTGAAACCACCACTCCACCTCCCTCAGCTTCTACTGATAAACTACCAGCGGATGTTGCTAACACCTTTAATAATTTCTTTACTGAAACTTGCTAGCCAATTACCCCTTAACTCCTCTAACCCACTGGTAAGCACTTCCAGCTCCCAGCCCTCCTTTAGCTTCTGACCAGTCTCTACATCTTTCATTCATTCACTACTCAAAAAATTAAAACCTACTACCCTAGCTGCGGACCTTCTCCCAGCTGAATAGTTGCAAAAAGCTGCTGATACCATAGCGTACCCCATTTCCATTCTAATTAATCTGTCCATATCAGAAGCATCAGTCCCCTCTATCTGGAAAATATCTTGTGTCATACCCCTCCATAAAGGGGGAAAATCTACTGAATTATCCACTTATAGACCCATAGCTATCACCTCTGGCAAAAATCATGGAAAATGCATCCATAAACAACTTCTGTACATTCTAACCCAAAACAACTTACTGGCTAACTCCCAGCATGGCTTCAGGCCATATCATAGTACCACCACAGCTCTCCTCTCCTTCTCTAATGCAATAAACTATAACAGGAATAACAACAAGTTATCCTCAGCCCTTTTCTTGGACCTGTCCAAGGTTTTTGATATGGTCAACCACCATCTTCTCATCAACACCCTGGCAACAATGTCTCTAGGCAATCACTCTCTCCGATAGTTTGAATCCTACCTGCACAATAGACAACAATCCGTCTTATGGCAGAACAAACTTTCAAACCTCCTACCCAACACCCTAGGTGTTCCACAGGGGTCTATCTTGGGACCACTTCTGTTTTCCATTTTTATCAGTGACCTCCACACAGTCATCCCTGAAGCCATATGCATTCAATACGCAGATGACTCAACGTTGATCTGCACTGGCACCTTGCAAACAGAGCTGCTATCAATAAATCGGAGTACTTTTAACCTAGTAGAGAACTGGCTTGCCACTCGCTGTCTGATTCTAAATCCTAACAAAACAAAGCTCCTACTTTTTACCCCCACCTAAAGATCCACGGCACCATCTCTCTCCATTAAGGCTAATACTGGTACCATAATCTCTCCAGATGTCCATACAAATCTCCTAGGATTTATTATTGATAACAATCTTAAGTTTGATATGCACGTCAACAAAACAATCAAAACCATTAACAGAAAACTGGGCTTGCTATATAGGGTAAAGCCATTCCTTACCCCACATGCTAGGACTTCTATTGCCAGCTCCCATCTACTCTCTACACTCTATTATGCTTCCCCTTTACTTGCTAACCTAAATAAAACTGATCTTAAACTCTCAAGCTGCTATAATAACATAGCTAGATTTGCAACTGGTCTACCCTATAAAACGCATCATTGTAAAAATCTAAATTATGTCGGATGGCTAAAGCTACCCAGGCAGATTCAGTATAATCAACTCATTGTGGCTCACAAAGCACTTAACCAACCAGAAAATACACCTTCCCTGAAAAATATCATCTATCCCCACTCCAACTCCAGATCACTCCGGTCATCTAATAGATTGGTAGTGCAAACCATCAAATACAACAACTCAGCTGGTGACTCCCTATTCGCCAACTCTGATGGCAAAATTTGGAACTTATTCCTGCTAACATTACCCTGAATACCACCCTATCTCAATTCTAAAAAGCTCTCAAGGAGTATTTCAATTCGCAATGGATATGTTCCTGCTCCAAGCCTGACTAAATCTTTATTCATACTGGTGTACTAATAATATGTCTGTAAATGGAACTCAAATATCTTTATTTGTTAAGCCAGATTAGAAGTTTGTTAGACTGTATAAATGTAACTGGATTGTAAAGTGTGTTATATCTGTCTGTCTGTCTGTACATTGTGATGATTGCATATGTAACCATCTTTGGAGCTTTTCTCCCCAGGCCTCCACTGAAAATGGACATGTATCCAGTCAGACTATCCCAGTCAACAAATGTAAAATAAAATAAAAATAAATAATTCAATAAATAAAAAATATGTTGTCATTCTTAAGCTGCTGTCATGCTATCATGTACTTTCTGTTGCGTGGCACATTTACCAGAATCCCCAAAGCCTACTTCATCTTTATCTTGCATTGTGTAAGTTAAATGAGCACCCGCACCCATTCATTTCATTCACTAATTTGGACATTCAGGCTACTAACTTGCAAGGAGAGGTGCACCAACCTCCTTTTACAGTGGGATATGTTGAAGTGTTGGTTGTATATATGGTTTCCTTTTCTGAAAATCATGTAATTAGAGGTTACTTCATTTCTGAGGCTGTTCAATAGCAACTACTGCTAAAATAAACAGAAATTATTTGTCTGAGTTAAAGACTCCAGCATCTGATTGATGTCAATATAGCATTAGCTTTAGAGAGGCTGAAGTAAAACTGTTTTCACTTCACTGCTCGCCTACAGAAGGTTTACACTGAGACCTGAATATAACTTATCCACACCATCAACAACTTTTACACAGTCCAGCCACTCAGAACATGACAATATTGCTATCTACAGTACTAAACAATTTAATTTTATTGGTAGGAAAATCATTCAGTTAGCAGTTGCATTTGTTTGCTGTAAAAGTATATGACGCCACAAGAAAAATACTTGTAAATAAATAAGCAGGTGGATCCACGATTACAATATTTTCCTTTATTAACTAATATTTATAAAACATAGCACTATAAAAATAGCTTACTTGCATAAATTAGGAATTCTAAACCAATCCACTTTATGTTTATTGTATATGCTTCTTAACACCATTATTGAATGATGACCAGTTTCTAAGTTTTCTCAACTTATGAAAACTTTAAATCTTTCAACTCTGAAGAGAGAATAGATAGAAACTCTTAAAATGAATGTGGACTTAGGTGAAAAATTATCAAGAAATGAGAAACAGGAAGTAGTAGGCTTAATCCAGAAATGTAACAAAAGTTATAGGCATCACTTAGAAATTAGAGCGAACATGCTCGGACACAACTCTCTGTGATCTTAATCTGTGTTACAGCTGGCTAATACCATTTATTCTCCATATATATCAGTATGACACTGAAAAGGTAAGTAATTGTTATATCAATCACTGATTTCAAAGAACATTCTTGATATGAAATACATCTTGGACAGATGCTGGAGAAGGAAGAGAAGCAAAAGGAGTGACAACAGTCTTAAATAAAATGAGATAAGAAAAATAAACAAACATTAAATGCATTTCAGCAGTGTTAAGCCAAATAGCTCCAGTACTAATTTCCAGTTTGAAATCACAATTCTAAATTTAAAAAAAGTAAAATGAAATCAAAAATCAAGAATATCTTGAAGGAGCAAGAATTAAACTGAATATCTACATCATATCAAAAAGCAAGTCAACTGAAATAAGGGCTATACCTTAGAAGAATAGATACTGTTTTTAGCAATCATTCACAAAATATCTATAATATGTACAAAAACATACTTGTAAGAAGCATGTCAATATATTTTCAAAGTGCTGAGAATTTTGATGGTAATACAGCATTTTCTGTTTCCATTGTTTTTTTCTTAATTAACCATTTTAGACATACTTTGCAAATAAATCCTCATAACACTTAAAGCCTAACTCAACAGAGATTTTTTTTTAAGAAATACTACTTAAAGCTTAGTTATAATGTTAAAAGTCACAGCAAGAGAAATACTTGCTAACAAATTATTTCACATTCTATACACACTGAGCCGAGTATAGGAAGGGCATTAACTACAACTCTGACCTGAGATATATAACAATAAGTATCCATTTTTTTTGTTTATTTTTACTTGTTATTGCTTCTAACAATTTATATATATAGCACTTTTTATTGCCTGCTGCATACTTTTTACTGTATTTTATTGCTATTAACTAATCTGCATGGTTGAACTAAAATTGTCTGGCTTACAGGGCCTGATAAATAAGCTTTTTACTGTCACACTGTTTGTAAAGCTTTTTAGCTAGTTTCACTGTGTGAAAGGTATTAACTGGAAATTTTCTCTACTTGTTAAGCACCTGTTTGTTTGTTCTGATTTCCTGCCAAGGAGCGTATCATATAACTGATTTGTTTTCAGTTAAAAGCATACTGTAGAGACTCCTTACTCCTTTATCTGTTTAAAGCCTTTCTGTGTTGGAGGGAAGCCTGCTAACTTATCAGTGGGAGTGGTACACACTAGGTAGCCTATCTACCATATAAGGAGTGGTTTCTAGACCAGAAATTGTAGTTATTGGCCGTTTGGGCAATTTTTCCATCTCACTCAACTTTCTGATTTAAAAAGCACACATTTGTACTTGTTTCTTTCCTGTAACTAGTCTAGTCCAGTTACAGATTCTTAGTTTTAACACTTGAATTTGCTTATTCGTGCTCAGCACTTGTTCAGAACTTGTTGTAAACACTAAATAAGCTACAAGTTACTTCAGCACTCAACCTTCCTCATTACTGAGAGGAAAACAGTTTTTTGTACTTATTTTTCTCACTTGCTTAGAGAAAAACAGCTCTTGTACTCACTTTCCTCACTTGTATAGAGGAAAATAATTTTTTATTCAGCCATGTCCAAGGGACAGCTCCCAGTGTTCTCTCCTGTCTATCTGATGAATCTGTGCATCTTGGGGCAATGTAGCAATTACCTCATGTACACAGACAACCCTCCAGCAACACTACAACCTGTGAGAGATGCACTTATCTAGCCAAACTGGAGGTAAAGCTCCTCCAACCAAGACTGAACTTGACAGTCAGGAGGAGAAGGTAAACACTTGCACCATATCACACTCATCACACAGTCCCTCTAAACCTACACCACCAAAATCCACACATAGAAACACAAAAACATTCACAGAGGCTTAAAATAATACTCTGCTCAAGCAACAGAGACCTCCAAAGCAGAAATTCAAGCAACTGCCACCCCCTAACACAACACAAATGCACATAGCCCACAGACTCAGTGTGTCAATCAACCACAGCCCATAATGCAAAACAACATACCCAACACACTATTCATAGGTGACTCTATAGTCAGGCACACTGATATCCCACTCACCAGGCTAAACAAGGAGAAGGCTACTGTGAGCTGGCTGTTGGGTGCCAGGATTCGTCACATAACCCATGCACTCAGGTCAACCACAAGAAGTACAAATATGACTCTGTCATTGTCCATGTTGGTGTGAATGACCTGAAACGTACCTCCCTGGACTACATGAAAAGAGACATGGCAGGTATGACCCTAGCCCTGAGTAGAATCCTGCCATCACTGGAATGATACCACAGTACAAGGACAAAATGACTGACTTCAACAATTGGCTAACCTTCTGGTGTCATTCTAAGGGGATCCAGTATCTGTCTTCCTGGGACGACATGGTCGACAGACCCCAATGCTTTGTCAGAGATGGCCTGCACCTGTCACCCCTGGAATTCTGGATACTGCCTAAGGCTCTTGCTGCCCCTATAATGCCTTTTTTAGGTAAGGTTCAAATGACAAATTCACCACCATAACAGGAACTGGCAAGCAAAAACTGAGGGTAATGCTACTCAATGCTAGAAGTCTAAATCTCAAACTACACTCACTCGAGGCACTCCTTAAAATGGAGAACATCAATATCTGTGCAGTGACTGAGACCTGATTCAAGGCTCCAGAGAGCACCCCAGCATTACCAGGCTATAACTTATATCACACTTTTCATCCATCTAACCTGGACTGGAACACCAAAGGCGGAGGTGTGTCCATATTCATTAAGGATATACACACCTCCAGTCTAGCTGCTTAGCATAATGCATCTGAGGTTATCCAAGTGCAACTAACTCTGGGCAAAACTGCAATCCAAATTGTAGCTTGCTACAGATCCCCCACCATGCCCCAGGATTCTCACTCCTCTTTTCTTGATATACTGGAAAATATTAGGGTTCAACCAAACACCCTAATAATGGGCGATTTCAACTACCCCACCATTAACTGGGAAAACTACTCATGTACCAACTCCTTCATGCAAAGCTTTCTGGAATTCATAAATTCCAATGCCCTGGATAAACTTATCCACACCTCCACCAGGGGCAACAATATCCAAGACCTAGTCATTACCAACATGAGTGACCGGTGTTCCACACCTGAAGTCAACTACTCGTTGGTCAGATCCGGCCATAAGCTTATCACTCTAGATATCCGCATCCCGCCCCCAACCCCCATTAAGGAAACCACAGTAAAAAGTTTCTGCAAAGTCAACTTCATACTTCTTAAGACAGAAGTGGCGAACTTCATGATACCCATGCAGATGGACAATACAGTTACGACTGCTGAATACTACACAAATGCACTCTATAAGCACTTACATGAGTGCACGGATCGTGCTATCCCAAACAGAACCAAGATGCTATCCTCCAAAAAAAGGATGCCAATCCTGTGGTCCCCTGTCATAAAGAAACTCTACAACAGAAGGAAGAAACTGTTGCAAAAGTGAGTAAAATCCCATGAATGGAGGAGCTCCCTGGTCAGCCTTAGTAAGAAGCTGAGATCCCTTATAAGATCCTCCAAAGCTAGCCATGAAAACAAAATCACCACTGATTCTAAGGACAACCACAAAGCATTCTATAGCTATGTCAATAATCACAATGACAACACCCAGATTTGCTCTGAGTTACAGCACAACATCATGGAAATTACAGAACTGACTGATATTGCCAACATCCTGGCAGATAGGTTCAGTGCTAACTTTATCCCCACTCAAACCCCCTAAGGGCCCATATCTATACAGGAAGAATGCAGAGTCCCTGTAAATACAACTATGCAGGTAAAAGCTGCACTCTCTAAAGCCAAAAACACAGCATTCATGGGACTAGACAACATCCCAGGCTGTGTTTTACATGAACTTCAGAACGAACTGGCTCCCCACCTAAGCACCATCTTCAATCATAGCCTCACATCAGGCTTTGTGCCCACTGAATGGCGCACGGCAGCAGTTATCCCACTCCACAAAGAGGGAGCCACCACTGATCCCAGGAACTATCACCCTATTAGCCTGATGAGCCTGGTCTGTAAGGCCATGGAATGTAACCTCATGGAACTCATAAACAAAGACATTGGTAACCTCCAAATTCTGGGCCCACCTAGCTTGGGTTTGTGAAAGGTAGATCATGCCTCCTGTACCTGATCAACTTCTTTGAGACAGTCACCAATGCCATAGATGAGGGTAAGGCTGTTCACACCTCCTATCTTGACCTTGCCAAACATTTCAACACCATCTCCCATTCTGGAATTATAGCTAAACTCATCCCTACATCACAAGATGGGTTGCCAACTGGCTCACTGACAGAAACCACACTGTAAAAGTTGAAGACTCCAAATCTGACTTCAAACCAGTGACAAGTGGAGTACCACAGGGTTCAGTCCTGGGACCTCTTCTGCTTGCTATCTACTTCTCTAAAGTACAGGCTTAAACAGAAGGCCTCTGGCTAACAAAGTTTGCAGACGACTGCAAACTAGGAGCCATAGTTGTGTCCCCAAATTATGTGAACATCCTACAGAAGGGCCTCACTGAGACAGATGCCTGGTGTCAGAGCCATGGCCTCAAGCTCAATGCCAAAAAGTGCATTGTCATCCCCTTTGGTAAAAATTGTGGACCATGAACTATCACATAGGTGGCACTTGGGACCCAGGTGGACAACAGTCTTTCCTTTGATAATCACATTGCCACAGTAGTCAGGAAATCCTTCTACGTGGCACACCTCATCACAAAAGGGTTCTCATTCAGGAAAAGAGAGGTCATTGTTCCCCTCTACTCGGCACTCATTAGACCCATTATAGAGTACAATTCCCCTTTTGGAATGTACCTCACAAGACATCTGAAGCAGCTGGAAAGACCACAGAAGTATCTCAAAAAGATTACTGGTCTTAAACAGATGACCTACACTGACCGTCTCAAAAAACTCCAGCTTTACTCCATAGCATATCACCTACTCTGAGGTGATCTCTGCCTAACATATAAAGCTATGTCAAACCCAGAGCTGTTGGATATGCTACACCTAAAGAAATCTCAATCCCTCCAAGCTACATGTTCTAGGGACCTAAACCTTGTCACCACAATAAACAGGACATGCTAGAGGGATAGATTCCTGTCCCAGAGACTTCCCATACTCTGGAACAAGCTACCCGTTTATGTCAAGCAAAGTTCCTCATTAGCACTCTTCAAGAAAAATCTTGATGATTGGATGGAAAATAGGAAATACATCCCAGGGATCACTTCTGTGGCTTTGCTCGACAGGGGCACAGGAAAATAACTTTCTTGGGTGGCTTAAGCCAGGGAACCTTGTTGGCTATGCTTACTTAGGCCCTTGGGCCAATAGCCTAGTACCTACCTGTGAACCTATGAACCTATAAAGATGCCACATTTAAGTAGCACTGATTTAATTACCTTAGATGGTCACCTAATGGTTTAGTTGTGTAAGGCCCCTCCCACCAGACAGTACAGAATACAAATAGAAACCTTGTCAATTGTCATGGAAAAAATGTGCCTCTGACTAGATTACTAACTAAAAGGCACTGCATAGGCATTCATGGTGTGCCTCTTAGAGGCTTATAGCACTCCCAAATGCTGGCTAAGTTGGAGTGATGCATACTATTTTCATGAGACAGCATCAAGACAATGTAATGAAGACATTTTCTGTACCAAAGTCTGTGAGATCGTGATGACCTCATAGATCTTCCTAAGTATGGGTGCTAGAAAACACTTTTAACAATCTAAATAAGATTTATTTAGCTAAATGCAGTAGAATGTCAGCTTTCCATCATAGCTAGGACACATCTTGGCATATATGAGTAAGCCAGTGTGTATGCTAAAATGGCACATATATCCTTAATATACTTTTTACTTTCACAGTCGTAGTTGCCATTCTAACTCAACTATTTACTTTGGCAGTGATTAGATTTCCATACCAAGCCTTGCATACAAAGCACCCTTCACATAAGCTTACTTTTCTATACCTGTGACCCTGTCTTCTTTTCAAGAAATGCAGACATTTCTGTGGCCACCTTATGATCATATTTCTAACATGTTGTTAAACTCTGTCTTTAGAGCTGGTCTAACTCTTGGAATACTAAATGTCAAAGAAAACAAAAAAGCTTCACACTAGGGTATAATGCTGTACTATGCTGTATAGAAAATGTCAAAAGTCCAACCAGATGGAATCTTGGAAACTTTAATAAAATAAATAAGAAACACGTTCACAAATAAAATAACAATGGCCAAGCACTTTTGTCATTAAACCAAGACTTTGTCAGAACATTAAATGTCATCTAACCAGTCAGAGTAATACTGAACATATCATATGCCTCACTGAACCAATGCTATGACCTACTTAATGTCTATACTCTGTGAGGAGACCAGCTTAGGCTCACTAGCACAAATCACAAAATACCAGAGAAGATAACACTAATCACTGTTGTCTAAAGAAAAGTATTGCTAGTGTGATTTTGGGAGATTTCTCCCTTCTTTTCGTTTGTGTGACTGCGGAGTTGAAATTTGTACATTTGGGGATGACCGGGCTTGCCTCCCTCATCAGAAGGTGCAGGGGGCTTGTCCCACAATGCAAAAGCACTTGCAGTTACATTTTTCATTGCGCTGTATTTCATGCTTTAGTTTAAGGTATTTCTCATCCTCAGGCTTTTGTCATTCAACATTTCGTAGTACAGCCAAAATTGTATTGCTACTAGCTGTACATCAAATAATTATAGTACACTTGAAAGTCGATATCTGTATGTGTGTGTGTGTGTGTGTGTGTGTGTGTGTGTGTGTGTGTGTGTGTGTGTGAGTGTGTGTGTGTGTTCATCTGTGTGCGTATGTGTGCATTTGCGTGTGTGTGTGTGTGTGTGTGTGTGTGTGTGTGTGTGTGTGTGTGTGTGTGTGTGTGTGTTCATCTGTGTGTGTGTGTGTGTGTGTGTGTGTGTGTGTGTGTGTGTGTGTGTGTTCATCTGTGTGCATTATGTGTGCATTGTGTGTGTGTGTGTGTGTGTGTGTATGTGCGTGTGTGTGTATGCATGTCTGCTTGAGTATTTGGATACTTTCAAATATATATTTAACTAGACAGTTTATCTTGCACATGATATTATGACTTTGTTACAAAACAGTTGATTTGCCTACTCAGTCTTGTGCTTCAAGCACAACAAAAAAATAAAACAAAAAAATTCCTATAGCTTGGAAAAATCACTCTTCCCCTTTTTGATAACTTATGAGCACAAGATTTTGTCAAGTCAGGACCTCCCCATAAATGCCCCTAAACATCTTCATGAGCTCTATAATATTATTATATGACTAGTATTCATAGGCCTTGGTTTTGGATTGTCATAACAGTAATCTGCAAAGAGCAGTGGTATGTCTATATCCAGATACAGTCAGCGGACATTATTCATGATGTCTACAGCAATGCCCAGGCATTTGGATAAACATACCTGTTTAAGTCAAAAGTGTAAAGTGCTTGAAGATAAGCTTTAAGCTGTGGCTGATCACATGCAGAAGACACCACATCCATTCACAAATTACTGACATTCATAGACATAAATATAAAATAACTCATTTGCATACAAAATGCGTAAAAGACCCTGAATTTATATGGATACGTTTAACAGAGACATATTACATTGGGATTGCTGGAGTTATGCTGCAAATTACATAAACCATAGACTTTCTAAAGCAAGAAAAATTAATAGAAATATTAGAAATTTATATGAAACATTTCAACATGAGGTAAGATTACTGAGTTCACTTTAAGAAACGTTAGTTTTATTCATGGGCAAATAACAATGGCTTTGATAAATACAACAGCTGTAATTTGTAAATGAAAAGTCATTATAGCAGTAGTAGAAATGATTAGTCTCAGTGAAAAAAAATATTTTACTTTGATATCTTTTAGTGATTGGACCTACATGGTAGAAGTGCAGGGATTTAATTCAGAAGTACTGAAATGCAAGGATGTTTCATTGGTGTAACATGTGTTTTACTGGGACATTCTTGAGTGTCATTGATGAATGAGAATTTACAGTATTATGATTACAAGCAAAGTGATAGGGGGGCTAAGAAAAGGATGGAGCTGTTAAAAACTCTGCTTTCATTGCTATAATCTATGTACTCAAACATTACTTCAGCATAACTTTTCTTTGCTGGATTATACACATATATATAATTAGGTTCACAGGTTCATAGGAGTGTACTAAGCTAATGGCCCTGGAGCCTTTGCAAGCCTAGCTCATAGAAGTGCCCTGGCATTGTGCTGCCCGACGTCTGTTCCCAGTGCCTGTATTAAGTGGAGCCACTGGAGTGATCCCCAGGGTGAACTTTCTATTTCCCATCCACTCATCAAGATTTCATTTGAATAGGGCCAGTGAGGTGCTTTGCCTGACATGTATGGGGAGTCTATTCCAGAGCATGGGCAGTCTCTGGTTTATGAACCTGTCCCTCCAGCATGTTCTGTTGATTGTGGTAATGAGGTTGAGGTTTCTGGCATGTGTGATGTGGTGGGATTAGTTTAAATGTAGCATTTCTAACAGAGCTAGACTTGACATGGCTTTGTAAGTCAAGCAGAGATCATCTCTTAGTAGACAATATGAGACAGAGAATAGCTGGAGTTTTTTGAGTCTGTCCATGTAGGACATGTGTTTAAGGCCTAGGATCCTCTTCGTGAGGTACTGTTGTGGCCTCTCCAGCTGTTGCAGGTGTCTCTAGTGAGGTACATGCCAAATGGGACATTATACTCTATGATTGGTCTAATGAGGGAAGAGTAGAGAGAAATGATGACCTCTTTCTTCCTGGAAGCAAAACCCTTAGTAATGAGATGTGCCACATAGAAGGACTTTCTGACCACAGTGGCAATGTGGTGGTTGAAGGAGAAGTTGCTGTCAACCTGTGTCCCTGGATCTCTTATAACTGCTTCATTGTTCAGTTGGCTCCCATCAATGTGGTAATTAGTTGGAACTGAGTTTTTCCCAAAGGAGATGATGACACATTTTTTGAAATTAAGTTTAAGGCCATAGTTTCAACACCAGTCATTGGTCTCAGTGAGGTCTTTCTGTAGGATGCCTGCATCACTTGGGGAGTTAATAATGGTTCCCAGCTGTCAGTCATCTGCGAACTTGGTCAGCCAGTGTCCCTCCGTGTTAGCCTGGACTTCTGAGAAGTAGATGCCAAACACAAGAGGACCCAGGACCAATCCCTGTGGGACTACACTCATGACTGGTCATTAGTCTGACTTGGAGTCCGCTACTTTCACACTGTGGGTTCTATCTGTGTGTCAGTTTGCAACCCACCTAATGATATAGAGGCTTATGCCTAGTTTGGTGAGTTTATCAATAATTCCTGAGTGAGGAATGGTATCAGAGGCCTTGGCGAGATCAAGGTAGGCTGTATGAACTGCCTTATCCTCATCCACAGCTCTGGTGACTGCCTCAAAGAATTCAACCAGGTTGAGCATGATCTACTTTTCACAAAACCAAATTGTGTGGTATCTAGATTTGGAGAGTCCCTATATCCTTGGTAATTTGGTCCATGATGATGCACTCCATAGGCTTACAACTTGTCAGGCTAATGGGGGAGATAATTTCCAGGGTCTGTATTCACTCCTCCTTTATAGAGAGGGATGACTGTAGCAGTGCGCCATTCAGAAATGGACAAAGCCTAAGGTGAGGCTGTGAATGAACAGGGTACACTGATGTGGTGCCAGTTCACTTTGTAATTCATGTAGAACACAGCCAGGGATATTGTTGGGTCCCATGGAAGCTTTATTCTTGGCCTTGGACAATGCAGATTTAACCTGTGCTGCAGTAATGCTGAGTGTCTGGCATTCGTCCGGTATTGAGATTGGTCCTTTAGGGGGGAGAGAGGGGTAAAGTTGGCACTGTATCTGTCAGCCAGTATGTTGGCAATATCTGTTGGCTCAGTGTAGGATGTACCATTATGTAGTAACTCAGAGCAAATCTGGGTATTGCCGTGGAGATTCTTGATATAACTATAGAAGGCTTTGTGGTTGTTTTTAGTTTCTGCTGCAATTCTGCCTTTATAGCTGGCTTTGGAGGTTTTGATGAGGGATCCCAACTTTTTGTTGAAGCTAATAAGGGACCTTTTCCAGTCTTTGGACTTCATCTTTTTCTGCAACAGTTTCTTCCTTCTTTTGTAGAGTTTATTAATGGCAGGGGACCACCAGACTGGCTTCCTTTTTTTGGAGGAGAGTGTCTTGGTCCTGTTGGGTATGGCTAGTTCCATGCATTTATCTACATGTTCATACAGTGCATTGGTGTATGATTCAGCAGTCATGCATCTATTTTCCATTAGCATGGGTGCCATGAAGTTAGTCACCTCTGCTTTTAGGAGTCCAAAGTCATCTTTGGAGAAGTTTTTCATTGTGGATATTTTTGCGGGGGTTGTGGGTGAGATGTGGATTTCCATGGTGATTAGTTTGTGGTCAGATCTAACCAGGGAGGAACTGACTATTGGTGTAGAGCAACGGTTGCCCATGTTAGTAATAACCAGGTCAAGGATGTTGCTTCCTCTAGTGGAGGTAAGAATGAGCTGGTTCAGGGCATTGGAATTGATGAATTCCAGGAAACGTTGGGACAATGCTTTGGTGCATGAGTAGTTTCCCCAGTTGATAGAGGAGTAGTTGACATCACCTAGTATGAGAGTGTTGACTTGGATCTTAATAGTTTCCAGGGTGCTTAGGAATGTGGAGTAGAGTCTTGGGACATGGTTGGGGACCTATAGCAGGCTACAACCTAAATCGCCATCTTACCCAATATTTGTTGTACCTGGAGTAACTCACATGCGATATGCCGGGCTAGTAGTCTGGAGGTGTGCATATCCTTTATGAATATGGAGACACCACCACCTTCGGAGCTTCGGTCCATGTTCTGGAGCTGAAAGGTTCAGAATGAGTTATAGCCTGGTAGCACACAGGTGCTTTCTGCTGCTTTAAACCAGGTCTCCGTTACAGCACAAATGTCAATGTTTTCCATTTTGAAGAGTGCTTCAAGTGAATGCATCTTGAGATTTAGACTTCTAGCATTGAGCAACATGACCCTCAGAATGCATTTATTTATAGCTGTTATAGTGATAATTTGGTCTTTGGAACACCACCTAAAAAAGGCACAGTAGGGGTGCCAAGAGCCTTACCCAGTAATCGGAAACCCATAGGTGACAGATGCAGGCCATCTCTGGAAAAGCATCAAGGTCTGTCAATCATGTCATCCCAAGCAGACAGATACTGGATCCCCTAAGAATGACATCAGAAACTTAGCCAATTGTTGAAGTCAATCATTTTCTGTTTGTACTGCAGTTTTATTCTGGGTGATGGTAGGATGCTGCTCAGGACTGTGGTCATACCTGTCTGGGACATATAATCTGAGAGCTCCAGCATGTCTTTTTTCATGTAGTTCATGGAGGTGCATCTCAGATCATTCACGCCCACATGGACAATGGCAGAGTCATACTTGTTCTTGATTGACCTGAGTGCATGTGTTATGTGTCGGATTCTGGCACCTGATAGACAGCTGACTGTTACCTTCTCCTTATTCAACCTAGTGAGTGGGTATCAGTGTGCCTCACTATTGAGTCATCTATGATTATTGCATTGGGCAAGCTGTTTTGCCGTAGGGACTTAGCTTGAGGGGCACACTGTGTACATGAGCTGTGTGTCTTGTAGTTTGTGCTGTGTTGTGGTGGTTGAGTGCATTTCTGCCTTGGAGGTTCCTGCTGTTTGTGTAGGTTGTTATTGACAGCCTCCATGAAGGTTTTTGTGTGGTTTGTGTTTTTATGTGAGGGCTGTGATGGTGGGTGTTTTGGAAGGCTATGTGTTCCATGTGGTGTAGTGCAAGTGTTGACCTTATCCTCTTAACCAGATATTCCAGTCTTGACTGAAGACTGCCTGGCTTCCAATTTGGAGATATAAGTGCATCTTTCACAAGTCTGAGGGTTGGGACATAAGAGAATAGGTTTCTCTGTGTACATGAGGCAGTTGCTACACTACCTCAGAATGCCCAGGCACACCACGTTGATAGGAGAAAGCACAGGAAACTGAACTTTAGGCATGCCAGGAGGAATGGTCATCATTACTAAGTACTGGATCGGTTTTCTTATAGGACGTTTAGTGCTGATAGCACTTATGTATGCTACAATAATTGTTACAAAAAGCCTAATGAAGTGCTAGGTGAATAAGCTAACTGAAGTGTGAGAGAGAAGAAAACTAGCAAGCTCTAAGGGAAAAATTGAAGACGAGACTTTCTGGCACTGGTAAAAATTTACCACTTTTAAACCAGAAAGTTGAAAGGGATAGAAAAACTGCCCAAACAGCCAATAAACTACAATTTCAGAGACAGAAACCACTCCTGTTGTGGTAGATAGGCTACCTAGTGCTTACCACTCCCACTGATAAGCTGGAAGGCTTCCCTGTAACACAGAAACATCTGGGGAACTCAGAAACTTACAAAACAGTCCTGGCTGCAGTAAATCTATATCTGGACTACTCTAGTAACAGGAAAGGTGGGAAACAAGCTTAGAACTTTTTCTTTGTTTGTTTGTTTTTTGCAGAAAAAACTGTTAAAACAGTAATAAAAATACTTTAAATGCAGTGCAAGTTAGCACACTTGAGTGTGCAGCAATATTAAAGCAAATACAGTTAAAAAAATGGAGCTATATGATAATATGACCTAGATCAAGTGCAGAAAGCAGTATAATCATGAACAAAATCAAAATGGAGGCACTTAAAATCTCTCTTTATCCTTTCTGTTGCTCTTGTAGTCTGCAGGATGCCAAAACAGGATCCATGGAGCTCAAACAAGCACAAACCCACGCTAACATGGGCTTTTAAACCATAAAGTTGAAAGGGATAGAAAAACTGTCCAGTCAATAAACTACAATTTCAGAGACAGAAACCACTCCTCTTGTGGTAGATAGGCTACCTATTGCTTACCATTCCCACTGATAAGCTGGAAGGCTTCCCTCTAACATAGAAAGGTCTAGGGAACTCAAAAACTTACAAAAACAGTCCTGGATACAGAAAATCTGTATCTGGATTACTCTAGTAACAGGAAAGGCGGGAAACAAGCTTATAACCTTTTTTTTTGTTTTTTTCTTGCAGAAAAAAACAGTTAAAACAGTAATAAAAATGCTTTAAATACAGGGGAAGCTAACACATTTCAGTGTGTAGCAATATTAAAGCAAATATAGTTAAAATAAATGCAGTTAAATGAGAAAATGACATAAATCAAGTGCAGAAAGCATTACAATCGGAAAAAAATCAAAATGGAGGCACTTAAAGTCGATTCAGTAGAATACGGTCATCAGTTTAATGAGGCTACCAATAAGCAGTAATAAATATGGCAAACAGCAAAATGAAGTAGAAAGAGGTAATTTAATTTTTTTTTTTATTTATTTTTTTAGTAGAAAGTGAAGAGACAGAAGATAATGAGATATTTCAAGGTTCAGAAGCTAAAGGGGTGGGCCTTTACTAAGTTCTCACTATAAACAGTAGAATGAGCTGATGTAATGTGACTGGAGGGAGTGTCCAGTATCAACTTTATACCTTTTATACCAGAGGCGGGCAACTCAAAGCCACCACAATTTAAGACCACCACAACACTGGGTGAGTGGGTGGGAAAAAACAGTTGTACAGATTATAGAGATATGTAATAAAACAGAACTGAAAATAAACACTTATCTTTTTCCAATATCACAGAAGGCCAGTCTCTCTGCAGCTTTGAAAAGCTTGACCAAACAAGTCTAACTGGTTTAAAATACTGGCTATTAAAGGCAGAGAAACAGAAACCAGCCCAATTATCCAGTCAAAAATAACAGTTTTGCAGGAATACTTTTAGCTAGATTAAACTAGACGTGATTAATTCTGTCACAAAAAAAAAACAAAAAAAAAACAGCTAGCCCTCTCTAGACAAAAGATTTCACTACAAGCTGTAAGGGTCAAAAAACAGTAACAGATATTCAGCTCTATCAGACAAACAAAAATGAGACTAAAAACAGTTGCTCCAATTGCAAAAAACAGTTGTACATGGGTTATGGTGGTTGTATCACACAACTTTTTTCTTGAGGATAGCAGGCATGATTTCATTTCTTGCATTGTCTGACTGATGATTATATCAAAAGTTTTTGTGTATGACTGAGACATTGTATGTGCAGTAATGATACAAAATTATGGATCAAAGCACAGAAAGGACAACTTAAATCATTTTTACAAAAACAGCAATAGAAGCAGTTAAGCTAACAACAAGTTTGTGGATTGCAAAGTAGATACAATAGTCACAACTTGAACACGACAATGAATCACAAGTGGGTTAAACAAAACTTCATTAGCATATGCTATTTTACATCTTTTCTCATTTACATGTTACTATGGGTTAATTTGCTTATGTTGATGCATTGCCAATGTGCATTAATGTATGTGGCCTCTCTGAATCGAGGCTTAGCTGTGCTCATTGGTGGATAACATAGATAGCTGTAATGCATTCATCCAAGAATACCACCCTAAGTCTCCCAAAATAAACTACTGCTAATCAGCCTAAAAGTCTTCACATACTTAGACCTATAATTGTTCTCTGACTTTTTCTTCTTCCCATGGACATTTCCCTTCCCTACCATCCACATTTTTTTTTCAGGGATTTACTCATGATTATTCCTGAAAGATCAACTGCCTGCCATCTAGACTACAATGAACATATCTATTCCCATATTGTTGCAACTGTTGTACTTCTATAGTCTCATATACACACTTCAGCTAAATACCCTCAGGCTAGAATAATAGCTCTCTATACCAGCATTACTCCCAATGCAGCATACACTAAACATGTCACATAGTTATAGCACCTCAGACATTGTTCCTTAAAGATTAGCTTTACACACGTACTTGACACTGAGAAGTGTGAATTCTATACGTTTTCAACATGCTTATTCTCAGACTGCAAAATCTCAGAGAATTCTTCCAACTATCATCCCGTAGCCTTACTTTCTCCTTTATCTAAGATTATGGAAATATGTATCCACAGACAATTGCTAGACCACCTTCTCCATAATAACCTGCTTTCCAACTCCCAACATGGTTTCAGACCTTCCCATAGCACTACTACTGCCCTCATCTCCTTTATAGACACCATCAACAAAAAACGTAACCTTAACATGCTTTCCTCTGCACTTTTCAACATGGTAAATCACAATATACTCATAAACATTCTCAAATCTCTGTCACTTGACATACTAGCTATAAAATGGTTCCAGTCCTACTTAAATGACAGACAACAAGCTGTGCTCTAGAACACCATTCTTTCTACCCATCTAATTGTTAATACTGGTATCTCTCAAGGGTCCATACTGGGCCCTCTCCTGTTTTCTATATTCATAAATGACCTTCACCAAGTAGTTCCCCAAGCTACATGTATACGATATGCGGATGACTCTACACTTATATGCTCAGCCACTTCTGTATCTGAACTTCACTCCCATGCACAAGAAGTATTTAACTGTGTAGAACTATGGTTTACAAAACGCTGTCTCCTACTAAACCCTAAAAAAACTAAACTTATCCTTTTTACACCTACCAGTAAATCTCCACCAATAGACTTCACTGTAACATCCAATAATAGTACTCTTATATCCCAAGATCTTACTACCAAACTGCTAGGTACCATCATAAACAACAACCTTAACTTTGACACTCATATCAACAACACTTTGAAAACTACTAATAAAAAATAGGCTCTCTTTATGGGATCAAACCCTTCCTCACTCCTGCAACTAGAATAACTATTGCCCACACCCATCTGATCTCTACCCTTCTTTATGCCTCACCCATATTTACCAATCTGTTGAAAAAATAACCTTAAGAAAGTAGAAAACTCCTACAATAATATAGCCAGATTTGCCACAGGTAACCCTTACAGAACACACCATTTTATTAGTCTAAAGCATCTAGGGTGGCTTGAATTACAGCAGCAGCTGAAATTTAATCAACTTGCCATTGCCCATAAAATACCTGTCAACCTGCCAAGACACGCATCCTATCTAACCTTATTCTCCCCTTCTATAACCTGAAGTCCCTAAGATCTTCACAAAAACTTCTTGTAAATATCAATAAATCAAACAATAGAGCTGGAGACTCTCTCTTCTCTAATACTGTTGGAAAAACCTGGAATCTACTTCCCTCCGAACTTTCCACACTTCACTCTATTACTCTGTTCAAAAATAAACTTAAGCTCTTCCTCAATACACATTGGATGTGCCCCTGTACTAAACCTGACTGACCAACATGCTCTTGTTACTTGATTCAACCTTACCTTCTCATCTCTGCAACAATTTCATCTTAACAACTACTATTCTACCTCTCCATCACACTCTTACTTATTACTGTATTCTCAAAAAAGTGACATGTTGTACTACCAGAAGTACTACTCAACTGCTACTCCATTTTACTTTCTTTTTATCTTCCTTTTATCTACATTTATACTGTACATTTTAGCTATTAATCTTTCTGAACATTTAATTGTAACTTCATTACTAGTTGTACTAAGTCTAGTCAAATATTTAGCATTTTTTTTATACTTTATAAATGTGTGACCACCTAATTTTTTTTCTTTATGGTGAATGTATTTGCATTTTAAATATGTACTGCTGTAGATGTGAAGTTTATTTGAACTGTTTGGAGCTTATCTCCCCGGGCCTCTACTGAAAATGGACATATATCCAGCTAGACTAGCCTGGTCAACAAATGTAAAATAAAATAAATAAATACTATATGGGACATTGATTCTGGAATTAGTATATCTATGCCAGAGAAGTGTTGAAGTTCTAGCCCCCTGGGGTGGGGATTGAAGTTTTGAAGCATCCCCAGAAAGGATCTTATACTGTTTAATTAAGTTTTTAAGTTTTGCTGCTTCAAGTTCAATCCTCCTCTGGTTGTTTAAAAAGAGAACAGTGACAACAAAGGTTTATAAGTAAAGGCAGTTGTTTAGCTGTCCCACTGAGCTGATCCTGTCTGTTGAGTAATTCTGATTTTATTTTGATCTAAAGAGTCAAGAATCAGCAGTCTGTGTGTACTGTTATCTATAGGGGCAGTTAGAGCTCCCCCAGCTCCTTCACTACATTCACTACACAGTCCTCCATGAACCCAAGAAAACACCAGCACTGCAAGTATTACTTCAATCATATGCCACTAGCAGAACCCTGCTTTCCACTAACAAACATCGCATAAAAATCAGTATGACCAAAAAACAAGCTGGAGAGTCCCTCTTCTCAAATTATGTAGGGAAAACCTGGAATTCACTACCAGATAACATTACAGTGGCTACATCACTAGCCCAGTTTAAAACAACACTAAAAAGTCACTTATTAAATAAATGGCTGTGTCCTTGCTCTGCCCCAGACTAGCCTCTCCCTCTGACTATGCTACTACTTTGTTTTACTTACTGACAAATTCTTCCTCCCCTGTCTTTTCTGTTAATTATGCCTCTCTTCAGACTAATATTACAAATGACTATAACATTGTAAAGCTGATTACATATTAAGACTTAAAAAGATTTTGACAAAATAAATTCTCTTACTTATTGTTTAATCAACTGCTACAATGTCTCTCTACTTATTGTTTAAGCATCTGCTTCTCTCAATTTTGGTTAGTCTTTAATTAACATGCATGTACAACTGCCTTTCCCAACTGTGTCTAATGAGTATTTTTAACTGCTGTGCCTTTATATGCTACTTTTATTTTATTTAATTTTATGTTTACATTTGTTAACCGGATTAGTCTGTATGGGTTCTTAGATGCCCTTTTTCAGCAGAGACATTGTATTTCTGTATGTTTCAATGTGTAGCTTTTCTCCTCAGACCTCCGCTGAAAAAGGATGTGTCCAGTTGGACTTTCCTGGTAAACAAATGTAAAATAAAATAAATATTATCAGCTATATCCATATTTTCAGCCTGTATAATCACTACAGTTGTGTTTAATGAGCTAATAATACTCATTTCAAATTAAGCATATAGAAAAATCTGCCATGACCATGCCTGCATATTTGAAAATATCATTTTATTCTATTGATGCTTTTTGCCAGGGTATACATATAAAAATATTAATGACCTTGAAAGATATACTTAGACATTTCAGACTCAAAGTTCAACTACAGAACTATCTGTATAACAGGGCAATTCTTAAAATGTTTGTCTATATCTATTAATTTTACATGTAGAAGGTTATGCTTTAATTAATATATTCCTTTTAATTGAAGATGTTAAATCCTTAGAAGTAGACTTTTAGAGACTGGTGGTATAGGAATAGAGGGAAAACATTGAGAGGGGGAGGGGTATTGCACAAATATGAAGGATACAGTCACTGGCTTTAAACACCATACCCATATCCACCAGTCCTGCGACCATTGGTGTTTTGCAATGCTGTCTTTATTTGTGATAAATATGGCTGATTGTGACCACTATTTTCTTAGCCCTCAAGATGGGTGAGCACTCTTGAGGCATTTGCTTCCAACTCCCAGTCTCCCAGTCTTGATTTCTTTTAATCCCTGAGATATGACATGAACTCAGGCTGTATAATCACAATTTAAGGAGAACTGCACCCACATACTGAAAAAAGATGTTTATTTCATTGTGTCTTGATGTTTCTACACTGTAACACCACATTTGGACTTTATGTGCTATTTTTATGCTTTTTAATGCAATTCCAGAGTCTGCCCACATGTCGTCTGTCATCTTGATTTTTTTGTCTGCCTCTAGGTATCCCACAATGCAGTGCTTGGCTTTAAAATATTGCACCATCACCCCTAAGCTCCTGCCATTGCATTGACTTTACATGTGTTTTCACATATGCCTGCTTTCATTTATTCAGTCAGGTTCTATTAACATTTCTTGCTTTTCAGTGACTACTTAAACTACAAACAGGGATAATCACACAGAACAGTATTCTCAGCACCCGTTACTTCTTTTTCTTTCTAAAGTGGCCAGTTTTCTTTCTTTCGATATGCCTAAGTATAACTCATTTCTCCTCCCCTGAAACACCTTCACTTCATATCTGTTAAAGCAGCCAATTTGAGCTGTTTGCTGCTATGACTGCTAAATCACAGAAGGATACAAAGTTTATCTGCTAAGAATACTGCTTTGCATGATTATCCCTGTTTGTCTTTTAAGTAGTCATTGAAATGCAAGAAATGGTAATTAAATCTAACTAGTTTGACAGGAGTTTATGTGCTATTATGTAATATTTTAAAGGCAAACACTGCATTGTGGGATACCTGGAGGTAGACTAAAAAATCAAGATGCCAGACCCCATGTGGGCAGACTCTGGAATTACATAAAAAAGTACATGAGTCCAAAAGTAGTGTTAGATTGTTACATCAAGACTTTATGAAATAAACATGTATTTTCAGTCTGTGGGTGTGGTTCTCTTTTAATCTGTCTAGGTCACTGAGCTACAACTCAAGGTAGGGAGAGCTCTGCCATGTATGTGTTATGGTGGGAGGGGTGGGTCATATAACTGCCTACCATCTACAGTTAACTTAATACGTGGAATTCTATCAGCTGTTATGATTTATGGTCACAATGATTCTCCCATAAGAAGATAAAGCAGTTATGTAAGGTAAATACTGTAACAAAATGTCTTTGATGAGGGGTCATTGTAACAGCAAAGCTAATATCTTTCCACATCCCAGTGGAAAATTATACATAGTTAAGGCTGAAACTCATATTTTAAAAGTTGTGTTTATTTGTTCCACTTTATGTATAAGTAGTTCAGCATAATAATTTACACTCTTTAGCAAACAAAATATATCTTCCACATGACATCCTTCTCTGGATGAAGAGCAGAAAACAATGCATCACATCCAAGGACATCCATAACTGCCTTACATACTCTGCATCAGTGTTTTTGCATGTGTGAGGCTAAAATAGTCATTATAGGAAACAAACAGACAGCTGAACAACATCTAGTCATACAAGAAGGAACAAAAAGTGAGTGAACTGAAGTTATGATGTATGGTTACAGACAAAAGACAACAGAAGGTATATAAATGCAAGTGTTATGATTTTGTGTTACAGTCCTTGCCTTGAAGATGTACTGTTCTGGTCAGTACCTTAAATGAATGTCTTTTTGTGTTCCATTTAACAAGTCAGAAAATTAAGCAGTGAGAATGTATGTTGAAATTAAACGTGAGACACTTATTGGTCAGTAGTTATTCAGATCATGTAGCAAAAACCAGTACTCATGAAAATGTCAGACCTGATCAAGAAGTGTCACATTGATAGTCACTGCCTGCAGCCTCCTTAAACTATTAATCTGTCAAAAACAAAATAAAACAAAAAACACTTGAATTCTGTGAAAATGTATTCTGTGTGAACGTTTTCATGTTAGTATAAGTGAGAGTGTTGCATTACTCCATTTTGATCTTCTAATCCATAGACAGGTCTGATTTTTGCACATCTGTAGCTGTGTTCCTTGGATAACCAAATCTGGAAGTACATTAAAATGGGTGCAACTGTCAGCAATTTTAGTAGAGAGGAAATAGTATAACCTGCTTATTATTTATTAATGAAGCCTCCACAGAATGCAGTTGGGCATCTTTTCTTTAAATTACAAAAATGATCTAAGACTGTTTGTAATGACTGCACCAGAAAACATAAAATATTTCCAAAATGCTCTCAATAAACAGTTAAGCAAACACACAGCTACAGGATAGAGCAAGTGTGATTACAGAACGATTTTGTGTAAACTTCACATTTAGCAGAAAAATATGTTACAATGATATTGAGACAAGGCAAGACGTATTATCAGAAATATACTAAATATTGTTACAACTAAAACTGTTTTTGAAGGTGCCAGTAAATATACATAGCTGGCAGTTGGTGAAGAGTTTAAGGCTGTTAGGTGTAGTTTATGTGATGTGGTTTGTTTACTTCAGTCCGCATCTGCTTCCTGTGTGACCATGAGCAAGTCATTTAATCGAACATTTCTCTCAGGTCATCCTCTACCAGTTAAACAAATAGGGTTAATATCTGATAATTTCCTACACCAAATCAAGGAAAACCTGATTAAACATCTGCAATATTAAAATGTTAGCATATAGGTGCATCCCTGATCTGTAACTATAAACTATAGAGGCACCATTTCACAATGTGGAAGTCACAGTGATACAAACAATTTTGAATTCCTCAGCCTGACCAGTATCGCAGAGGTAGTCAAATTGAGTTTATTTAAAGTGACATGGTACCTGCATCTGTTAGCATTATGGGGTTCTTATGGGGAAATCTTGTCTTATCTTTTAGCATGATTTGAAGGAATAAAAGTATTGAAGGGGTGACAGTGTTTAATGTTTATTTTTGCCTAAAAAAGGCATTCGACACTATCCTGAAAAGGGCAATTTGTAAAGTAAATAGTTTTAAATAGAAATATATTTGTATTTCAGTGAAAGCATTGGTTTATTAACATAGCATATTAATTCAAGGTGGAGAGTTGCCTTTCTTTACAGATAGGGGTTACACATGGCATCCTGCAGGGGTCTATCCTGGGGCCATAGTTTGTGATACCTACGTTAAGGTCCTAACACCATATCAAAGCACAGGCACTTGATCCAATTTGTATACCTTAGTCTTCTCTTGCTCTCTAAAGAATTCTTAAACCCAAGTACAGGTACCCAGTGGTAACTTATTCCATGTGTTAGGATGGAGTGAGTTAATAACCTTCAACCTTTCTGACATTGTATTAATGTCTAATTTGTAAATAAAAGCACTGCCTCTTATGGGTTTGTCAACCTGGAGCAGATCAGTGTTTAACATAGTTCTCAGCTCTTTATTGTGCAGTGCCTTATATGGTGGCTAAAGTTTACTTCTCAACAACCTATAGGTTAATAAAAATAGGTTGAGCCTTTGAGTATATCATAGCATGAGATGTGTTTGTTTTGGGTGATTCTTTTAGTAAACTTCTTTGCACACTATATACAACCAACAAATCATCATTGGCATAAGCACAAAATAATGAATTATAATCCAAAACAGGTCTCTTTTAAGATGTAAATAGTTCTACTTCTACAGAAAGGCTAGTGCACTATTTTTACATTGCTTGAATTGAGCTTAAATTACTATATTGTCTATCATTATAATAGTAACTGACTCTATTCAATTAGCAGCCAACAATTACAATATCATGTACAGCTTTAGCTGGTCCAAAATACTGAGTTTCACTTTTGTCAGAATTAATATTCAATATAGCATCACCAAATCATTTTACAGCTTTGTTAGGTAGTTATTAAACAGGAGGTAAGGAGACCAGAAACTATTTTTTAAAATATTCTTTAAGGACTACACCTCTCAGACATAAAACAGGACAATAGACTGTGTGTATCCAAATATTCTGAGGACTACAAACTGTATAACATAATTAATTCAATAAAATAAAATAAAATGTGCTAATGCTCTCCAAGACATTCTATAAAAGCTGCACACCTAGTGCAACAGTAAAGACCTCAAATTTAGGTCGGTATTCGTAGCCATTTCTGCAAATGTGATAGGGGTACCCCTGTTGTTTATGAGTGAGCATATCAAAGGTGAGATTCATAGAGGACATTTATGCTAATGCAAAAGGCCTTAAGTATAATGAGATGCAAATGAGAAATTTTGTAAAGCAGCATATGCTAATGAGACATTTGTGCAATTCATAGTCCAGCACCTATGCAGTATGCAGTCCTCTTGTTAAATGAGGTGCTTTTCCTTTCATATCTGAGTTGCAGTCCACGAACTTGCCCACAGCCCTCTTTTCAGTAGTTTGTCCAAGTATGCACCAGCACAAAATGAAACATTTCCTCACAGATCTCTTCAGCAGTATGTCTAAGCATGCACCAGCACAAAATGAAACACTTCCCCACAGATCTCTTCAGCAGTATGTCTAAGTATGCACCAGCACAAAATGAAACACTTCCCCACAGATCTCTTCAGCAGTATGTCTAAGTATGCACCAGCACAAAATGAAACACTTCCTCACAGATCTCTTCAGCAGTATGTCTAAGTATGCACCAGCACAAAATGAAACACTTCCCCACAGATCTCTTCAGCAGTATGTCTAAGTATGCACCAGCACAAAATGAAACATTTCCTCACAGATCTCTTCAGCAGTATGTCTAAGTATGCACCAGCACAAAATGAAACACTTCCTCACAGATCTCTTCAGCAGTATGTCTAAGTATGCACCAGCACAAAATGAAACACTTCCTCACAGATCTCTTCAGCAGTATGTCTAAGTATGCACCAGCACAAAATGAAACACTTCCTCACAGATCTCTTCAGCAGTATGTCTAAGTATGCACCAGCACAAAATGAAACACTTCCCCACAGATCTCTTCAGCAGTATGTCTAAGTATGCACCAGCACAAAATGAAACACTTCCCCACAGATCTCTTCAGCAGTATGTCTAAGCATGCACAAGCACCAAAATGAAACATTTTCCCATTGATCTCCAGTATGTTCAAGTATGCAAAGAAACCAAAATGAAACACTCCACCCACCAGTCCCTTTAGCAATATGTTCAAGTATTCACAAGCACCAAAATGAAATACTTCCTCTAACGATCCCTTTATGCCCAAGCATGCACAAGCAACAAAATGAAAATTTCCCCTACTGATCTGTTCAGCAATATGGTCAAATATGCACAAGCACCATAGTGAAGCATTTCTTTTCCCAGTCCCATCAGCATGATTTCCAACTATGCACAAGCACAAAAATAAAACATTTCCCCATCAATTCCATCAGCGGTTTTTCCAAATATGCACAAGCATGTCCCTGACATCAAAATGAAACCTTTCCCCAGTGACTCCTTCTGTAGTCTGCCCATGTAAGTACAAGCATGTCTTTGACATCAGATTGAAACATTTTCCACAATGACTTCATCGGTAGTCTGCCCATGTCGTCACAAACAAGTCCCCAACAACAAATGAAACTTTTCCCATGCTCCTCACATCTTCATATTCTTCTGTTAAAGTGCTGCTTACTGGCATAACTTCAGGGCCATTTACACATTTGGTATGCAAATGAGCTCATTATGGAGTCATCTCTATGAATCCTAGTGAAATGTAAATGTGCAATGCCCCTTAACTGCGTATCAGCTGCCCCACTATTGCCTATGCCTTAAACATATGGCACAAAGGATCCCTTCATTGGTATGAGCTGTGGTTTACAAAAGGTTTCAAAAAATAAAAAAAATAAAACAGGATGACATTTGATGTAAAACTACAGCTGGATACTTAATGTGTTATTCTGTTGTTATATTTGCTTATATAGCAAAGTGCACTTAATTTTTTTAACCAGTTTTAATCTTTATTTAGATGTGCCGTCAAGTCCCAGTGGATTGATAATCATGAAAGTGTCTCAGACAGTTGCAGAGCTATCCTTCTCTAAGCCAGAATCCCATGGAGGTGTGCCAATTACACATTACCAGGTAGATGTGAAAGAAGTCGCTGCAGAAAGCTGGAGAACAGTCTACTCCAATGGAATTCAAAGTAAGTGCTTAAAAATGGAATGCTATGTGTTAAACATATGCAGAAACCATTATTTTGCTAAAACTATAACAGAGGCTTCTTGCTATCCAAAACAAAAACATAAAAGAGAGCCACTGTGTCATATCTACATTTTCCTTTATGTAGTTTGTGTATGTACTGAGTATAATGTATACTTCAAAAATGGTTGTTGTGTGTTTTCTTGTCATAAGAACATTAGGTCTTGTGTTGGAGTACTGGCACCATGTCCATGTACTCAATTCAAACCTTAGAATTCTGGAACTAGATCTCAGGATTAACAGTATGCATCCATGTAAATAAAATCTCTTCATTTTATGTTGATAGTTTCCTATGAAGATTAATCAAGTAAGCATTACTACCTAACATGATGGTAGTAGAGGTAGGGGCTTTAGTGAGACCAGTGCCTTAGAAAAAAAAAGGTTTTAATCCTCGAAATGTTCAGCATTCCCAAGTAATCCCCAATCCGAGTAAGGTGTCTTTGTAATGTAAAATGAAAGCAATCTGCCCATTGTAAATCCACCAAGCACACATATTAGGAGGAAAGATGTAGGCCTCAAAAAAAGTAGAAAAATCCTGGCTGATTTAAACAGCTGTCTATGAAATTCAGTAATAGTCTGTGTGTGTGTGTGTGGGTGTGTGATTAGACTGACTTGTAGAACCAGCATAGACACATGTCATGGGAACAGCTGTCAGGATGATATCAAGGGAGAAAAAAGAAGAAAAAAAACTCAGGAATTGTAGTGATCAGTACATACAGACAATTGGAAAATGAAACCAAACTTTGTCGTCGCCTGATATTATACTGAAAAACTGTGCCTGACGGCATTTTTTAAATAAAAAAAACATGACAATCAAGTTTTTAAAATAGTCATATATTCTGTAGTTACTACTTATTTGAACACATATATCCTGATGGGTCTACCTGATTATGCCGAAAGCTGAGAAGAACGACAACGAGATAACCGACACAGGAAGATCGACAATGGAGAAGTCCGAAAGTTGAAAATCCTGATGCTGAGAACACCGACATGTTAAGGTAAGTGTGCGATAGGGATGGACGTTAGGGTCAGGGTATGGGTAAGGTAAGTGTGTGTGTGATAATGACGGTTGTTAGGGTAGGGTGCGGGTCAGGTAAGTGTGCGATAGTGACAGACTTAAGGGTTAGGGGCAGATTAAATGAGTTAGGATTATGGTGTGGGTAAGGTAAGTGTGCAATAGTGACGGACCTTAGGGTTACAGTTTGGGTTAAGGTCAGTGCATAGATAGTTGTGAACATAAGGTTTAGTAAAGGTTTATAAGGTTTTTGGTGTGCTTGTGTTGTGTGTGTGTTTTTCGGGAAAGGCATTTGCTTTGTTGATTGTCGGGATTGTGGTTTGTCGGGCATGTGAAGTTTTGTGTTTTTGAACTTTCGATTTTGTCATGTCAGTTATTTCATTGTCGGTGTTATCAGGTAGACCCATCCTGATATACTCCACAGCTGCCATGTGCATCTGGTCCCTCAGGAGAAACTAACACATACATCCTGATATACACCAGAGCTAGCATGTACGTCTGGTTCCTCTGTAAAAGTTAACATATGCCTCCTGATATACTCTAAGGCTGGCAAGTGCATATGGTCCCTCAGTAGAAGGAAACACATGCATCCTGATATAAAATATAGCTGGCATATACATCTGGTCTCTCAGTAAAAGGGAACACATACATCCTGATATGCACCAGAGCAGGCATGTGCATCTGGTCCCTCAGTAGAATGTAACACATACATCCTAATATATGTCATAGCGGGCATGCACATCCACTCCATCAGTAGAAGGTATCACGTACATTCCTATATACACTTTAGCTAGCATGTGTAGGGATGTCTGAGCCTTATCTTTTTATAGCTGAAACACGTGATAGTCTGTATGTCCATTTCATACATACCAAAACAATGACTGTTCACTCTTTATAGTTTTTCAATCACTGACATCTCATACACTGATGTTAATCATATAATTATATGTAAGTGATAGATTCTTTCATTTAGGACAAACTCGGTGTCACCTGGGAAATGCATTATAAGACCTCATGATATTGACAGAGACAGATTTGTTTTAACCTTGTCACTCATCTGATGCGCTTTCGGACAGATTTAGCTTTTCTTGTACACAGAACAAGAAGTATTCAAAAAATCAAATCTTCAAGTATTATCTCTATAGCTGGATATGCAAATGAGACATAAGTGGTTAAAACTATCATTCATGGATGTATCAAAAAATCCCATATCAGTCACTAAGGACAAGTGAATTCAGTAAAGTAAACTGGTTATTACTTTTATACATTAGGATAAATCTGCAGTTGGAAGCCAGACGGGAAACAATGTAGCCATACAAAACTAGGAAAAGTATTGGAAAAGTGATGGAAAAGTTGAACTATTACATTTCAGTTATGAGGAAGGTAAAGAGATCACATTGTAATGGTTCCGATCTTTCCAACCATTTATCAGTTATGGCAAGTGACATCCATTAGTCAATCATGCTTACGAGTCTTTAAAATTCATACATTCTTCTTTAATTAGTTTTGTCTCCTTGTTCTCACCAATACCTCTCAACTGTACAGATTTTCATAGAATGTCCAGATTTTTTCCTCATATTTTTGGTCCATTTTTCATAAAATTATGGTATTCATGCAAATTAGTGGCAAATCATTAAAGATTGAAGTTAGAAAATAATTACAGATATTTGTCTTTCCAACTTCATACCCTTCAGAAAATTCATGTTAATGCAAAACCTGTTATTCTATCAACTTTCTAAGTTTATAAGAGCAATATTTAAAAATGTTCCCTATTTTTTGAGCCTTTGTCTTTCTTTTGTTAATGGCTTTGTCCAGATTTCTTGCTGTAAGAGATTGAAAGGTATGTCCCCACCACTACCTTCTGAGATTTCCAAATGATGTATGTTATGCAGGTTTGCAATTACCATTTTGTTCTGTACTTATTTAAGGCAGTTGCCCATTTATAACCAGGAAAAG
The DNA here is from genome assembly GCF_019279795.1 of Protopterus annectens. Lineage (NCBI taxonomy): Eukaryota > Metazoa > Chordata > Ceratodontiformes > Protopteridae > Protopterus > Protopterus annectens. The sequence continues at coordinate 1,592,008,162 of NC_056735.1, read as the reverse complement.
GATGAGGGCTAAGCACAAGGGTCGTAGTGGAGAATTATTGTGCTTTTCCTTTGGTTAACGGAAAGATGAAAAAAGTACTGCGCCCCTTGATGTGGGGGTATGCCCCTCACACTTCCTGGAATTATCTCTACCAACTCCAATGTTACATAAACTCAAAGAATGTAGAAATAACCCAAAAGCAATCAGTTATTGCTAGTGCACACTAGAAATTGCAACATTCATGAATTCCTGGGAGAATAATGGTTAATGTTATGATTCAGTGTGTGTTTTTTTTGTACTGTGCACAACTGATACTCAGAACTGTGATGGTGGTGCTGCAGTAGCATTGTCGCCTCACAGTAAGACGTTGTCCTGTTCGATTCTCAGCTAGAGCGTCTTCTGTGTGGAGATAAGCGTGAATGGGCGTACCTTCGTTAAAGGTTGTGCGTCAGGGCCGGCAACTCGGCACGTACAAATTTACTGCCAGTCATTAGCGGACCGGAGTTCTGCTGTGGCGACCCCTGACCGGGAAAAGCCCAAAGACAAAACAACAACTGATACTCAGAAAATTTCACTTCAACCGCCTCTAGAGAAGACTTTATAAACATGTCTGTTCAGACTCTGAATGGGAGTTTTATCAGAAGCTTTTATTTTGTTTTGTTATACTGCTAAAAAGTTGTTTCAAATTCTTATGTTAAGAACATACTTTTGTTTTGAAGTAGCTGTTCTGAAGAGATGAAATAAAATGCAGATATAATAAGAATAGTGCTGCTTTTCAGTAGGGTTTTATTACCTTAAACAACATTATTTCCCTTGGGAAGGATTATTACTTTATATCCCAAAGATGAGTTTTCTGAAACGTCAGTATTAAAGTACTAATTTTTGGGGAAATCTTTGACCCTGAATTTAATTAATCATTATTTTTTTCATAAAGTAACACATATACAGTGCAAGTGATTCTTATTTTATGACACCATGGGAGCACTCTCTGATTAATTGACTTCCTGAGAAACATGTTGGCAAATTAAATATGCTAAGCTTTTAAGCAGCTCATAGCATTAACAGTCTTATCTATATTTTCCGACTTGCTATAAATGTGGCAAATACTATTTTATGAATTTACTACTTTCAAATGTGCTTTCAGCTACTGACTTTAATTTTCTGGCTTCTTTTGCATTCACCTAAAATTCCACCTAGAAATCGCCCTGTCACTGTGAGTCTCACCACCACAAGAAACAAGAAATACAAAAGAATATGCTTTTTTTAAGGATAGACTCAAACATAGTTTATCTGAAGGAAATAGATGTACAGTGCATATAAAAAATGTATACTCCCCTGTTAAAATGCCAGTTGTTTGTGATATAAAAAAAATGAGACCACAATAAATCATTTCAAAACATTTCCCACCATTAAGGCAATCTATAACCTGCACAATTCAATTGAAAAACAAACAAATCTGTTAGGGGAAAAACATAAAAAATAAAAAACGTACAATAAATTGGTTAGATAAGTGTGGACACCTTTAAACTAATACTTTGCTGAAGCACCTTTTGATTTAATTGCAGCATTCAGTCTTCTTGGGTAGGAGTCTATCAGCATGGCACATCTTCACTTGGCAATATTTGCCCAATCTTCCTTCCAAAAGTGCTCCAAATCTGTCAGATTGCGAGGGCATCTGTTGTGCACACCCCTCTTCAGGTCACCTCACAGATTTTCTATTGGATTTATGTCTGGGCTCTGGCTGCACCATGTATTTATTTTATTTTACCTTTCGTAACCAGGAAAGTCCGACTTGGAATGAGCCAATTTTCAGTGGAAGCCTGGGGAAAAACGCTCCAGACACATTTCTTTGTTTCCATTCCAAAACTTTAATTTTCTTCTGGTGAAGCCATTCTTTTGTTGATTTGGATGTATGCTTGGGGTCATTGTCGTGTTGAAAGGTGAAATTCCTCTTCATCATCAGCTTTCTAGCAGACGTCTGCCAGAATGTTTTGGGCCAAAAGTGACTGGTATTTGGAACTGTTCATAATTCTCTCCACCTTGACTAAAGTCCCAGTTCCACCTGAAGAAAAGGAACCCCAAAGCATGATACTGCCGCCACCATGCTTCACCATGGGGATGGTGTTCTTTTGGTGATGTGAAGTGTTGTTTTTTGCACCAAGTGTACCTTTGGGAATTGTGGCCAGAAAGTTTAACCTTGGTCTCACCAGACCATAATACATTTTCCCACATACTTTTGGGAGGCTTGATGTATTGTTTTGCAAATTTTAGCTGGACCTGGATGTTTTTCTGTGTAAGGAAAGGCTTTGGTCTTGCAACCCTACCCCATAGCCCAGATATATGGAGAATATGGGAGATTGTTGTTACATGTAGTACACAACCAGTACTGTCCAGAAATTCCTGCAGCTCCTTCAGTGTTGCTGCAGGTCTCTTGGCAACCTCTCTGACCAGTTTTTGTCTTGTCTTTTCATCAATTTTGGAGGGATGTCCAGTTCTTTGCAACATCACTGTTGTCCCATATTTTCTCCACTTTTTGATGACTGTCTTCACTGTGTTTCATGGCTTATCCAATGCTGTGGACATTTTTTGTACCCTTCTCCTGACTGATACCTTTCAACAATGAAATTCCTTTGATGCTTTGTAAATTCTCCCTGAACCATGGCTTTTGCTGTAGCAGGCAACTGAGTAAATGTTAGGAAAATCCTATTAGGACAGCTGACCTTTATTTGGGTTTAATCAGAGTCTCTTTAATTGATGACAGGTGTGTACCCAAGAAGACCGAATGCTGTAATTAAATCAAAAGGTGCATCAACAAAGTATTAGTTTAAGGGTGTGCAGACTTAAGCAACCAGTGTATTGTATGTTTTTTATATTTTTTCCCCTAACATATTTGTTTGCTTCTCAATTGAATTGTACAGGTTATAGGTCACATTAAAGGTGGGAAAGGTTTTGAAATGATTTATTGTGGTCTCATTTTTTTTATAGTACAAAAACCTGGGATTTTAACACGGGTGTGTAAACTTTTTATATCCACTGTACCCGCACTACAGAGAATAGATAAATTCACCAAATGCACCAGTCTGCCTCAAAGAACTGAAATTGTCAATTAGATTTGTTGATATTTCATAATAATATAATTAAATCATAACGATTCAGCATTTTAATGACATTTAGATATGAAGTACAACAGATAGCTTGTTTAATTGCTTCTTCACTCTTTTTGTATTACAACACATTTTACTATAACTTGTTATTCTGTGCAGAGATCTCAGAATCCATACATTTGGTATTCATTTTGTCTTCCATTATTTTGCTGCATTCGTGCTTGATGGAAGTACAAGCACTAATCGTTTGAGTGATCCTTCCTTTGTCCTTTCTCATTTTTCCGCTACCAAACCCAGTTCAATAAACTCATGATCATGTCGTTATTTCTGAAATGTTTTTCCATAATAATCTGTTTCTCCTCCCCATGTTCACCCTCTTACAAGACCTGAACTTGTGCAATTGACCCAGTTATTCTTCTGTAAGTTCCAAGCTTCAGAATGTGGACGACCTCTCCTTTTTGTTAAACGTTACTGGGGTATAGTACTGCAGATAACACATGCATATGTCGGTCCCATATAAAGTGCCATTTCTTCAGTCACTTATATAAAATGCAAGTTCTTTAGTAATTTATATAAATACTGTTTCTTCAGTTATTTAGTTCCTGTCCATACCTGCAACCACTTTTCTCTTGTAAGTCCGAACTCTTTCTTATCGTGCCATATTCTTTATATACAACTAATACCTGCACTGCCTTTTTCCCCTATATCCTTGTAGAGAGAACTTCCTCTCTCTCTTTTTAAACTTTTTTTCATTTATCCTTTCAGCCATTCAGTGTACTCGACTTTATCTCTTCTGCAAAATGTTTGTTTATACACATGATACATTTGTATCTCCTTCAGTCACTGCTTAGGTGATTTGGGATAAACATGGATTACTCTTTAAATAGGAGCCATTTTGGAATCCTTTTAGATGGTGTGTCTCTGTTTTCTGTTCTCAAAACAATCTGATGCCAGTTATTTTTCCTTCATTTTCATCACCTTTCTGTTACTCTCAGACACTGTCTCAGTAATGTAGAAGGATGTACAAATATGAAGGTGCCCACCATAGTCTCATTTATACCATCACAATTCCTGCAATCCTTCCTGCTAATCTTCTACCAGTCTCCTCAAATCTGGAAATCTACTGCTTCCCTACACTGGAAAAACTCTCAGACATCTAGCCCTTCTTCTACTGTTCTTAAGTAATCTGCTGAGTTGTAAGCCAATGTTATCGCTGATATATTGGGAAGATCACAATCTTCCCAAAACCTTGCATGCATAACACCTATTGTGTACTGTCATATATTCCTGCAAATATTTTACAGAAGCATCTACATCTTTAATCCTCATTGCAGAATATCTGACAATTAATAAGTCAAGCGGTCTATCTATCTATCTATCTATCTATCTATCTATCTATCTATCTATCTATCTATATACCTCTTTAGACTGATTGATAGGTATATAGATAGTATAGCTAGATAGATAGATAGATAGATAAATGGGTAGATAGATAGATAGATAGATAGATAGATAGATAGATAGATAGATAGATAGATAGATAGATAGATAGATAGATAGATAGATAGATAGATAGATAGACAGACAGATAGATAGATAGATAGATAGATAGATAGATAGATAGATAGATAGATAGATAGATAGAGATAGACAGATAGATAGATAGATAGATAGATAGATAGATAGATAGATAGATAGATAGATAGATACATGGATGATAATTGGAATATAAAAGGGAACATCGTTATATTTATGATACTGATTCAACCAGACATTAGTTTTGCTCTCCTTCCTTCTCTTTGCTAATTGCTTCCTATTCATTTTTTATGTATTTTCACTCATGTACTGCATGCACTTTCATATGGATTACCTATAGGCCCAAGTACAAAGGATATTAAACTTCTTTAATTTTCTACAAGGACCCTCAGACAGTTTCAGACTCATATATGAACCGTTTTGCTTGTAATATACACCAGCCATGATGTATTGGAAAAATTAACAATTTTTAACATATGTGGTCAATTCAATATATATATTTTTTCACCCAGGGCATAACTGTCAGCAAGCATTCAAAATCATGCTCTAAAACCTTTCATATTTCAATTTCTTGCATTGTTTGTCATACTTGTAGGACTAGTTATTCTATCCCTAAAGTAATCAGTTCTGGGAAAAACAGACAGCCTTGTTTAGGCCAAGAATGACCACTTCCTTTCTTAAATGTTCCCTCATTCACTAACAAATGAAACTTGGGTTGTTGATAAAGTAGCCTAATTTAGACTGTTTTATCTCTTAGAATTTGGAACAGAAACTAAATATTGGGATATCCATAGCATCTTAATAATAATAATGAAACTATCACTATCCAAAAAAAAAAAAAAAAACTCACCAAAACAATCATAAGAAGCAAAGCCTCATTCAAGGCAGAACTTTATCAGGATGTCTGACAACTGTAAGACCTTCTACAACATCCAAAAATGAGGTAGAAACAAGGAAGAAACAAGAATGCAGCATGCTCACAAAAATAAGATCATGTTACTAGACCGAACAGATATAGTTATCACATTGCCTGAAGGACTTAAAGCAAATTTCTGTCCCCAAGAAGGAATCACAGGAATCCTCATAGGTCCCAAGTATCATGGGTGTTTATATGTGGGTGGAAGTGTTACATGTTAGTAGGGAGATAAAAAAGGATTTGTAGGGGGGTTATTTAGGATAATACTTTTGTTTATTGACAGCCTCTGTCCATAAGGATGTGGGAGCCAAATCAGGTGTAAATTTATAATTTCCCATCTAAATGTCAAGGTTTCATTTGAATAGTGTCAATGAAAAACTCTGTTTTCTATGGATAGAGAACTTATTCCATAGTTCATAGGTTCATAGGTTGGTACTAGGCTATCAGCCCTAGGGCCTATATAAGACTAGCCATAACAATTCCCTGGATATTTCTTCCCACAATATTTAATTCCCTGGACCCCTGTCTAGCAGGGTTACTGACGTGATCCCAGGGGTGAATTTCCTATCTCTCATTCAATCATCAAGGTTCCTTTTGAAGAGAGCCAAGGAGGACCTCTGCTTGATAGTGCAGGGATCTGTTGGCACACATATCTGTCTATCCAGGATGTTCTGTTTATATCACAAGTGAAGTTCATATCCCTGGATCTAATATATCTAGTGCTGTTTGTTTGGTGCATATGCAACAGATCTGTCAGGTCTGGGTTTGAGGAAGCCCTTTATGCCAGGCAAAGATCACTTCTCAGCAGCCTGCTGAAGACTGAATACAGAGACAGAGTCTGTAGGTGATTCATGTAGGACTGGGTATTCATGCCAATAATTCTCCTGGAGAGAAAGTTTTGTGTGTATCCCAGCTGTTGCATACACCATCATTACATCACCATTTCACCTGAAATTACTTTTAAAATAGCCAGCTGTGCCCTGTTTAGGAGATAAATGTTAGTTCTGTAGATGATACTGGGAAGCCACATTTATACTATAATAAATAGCTTAATAAACCTCCTAATGCACATTCCTAACAGATACTTTGACGCACACTTTTGGAGTTGCAGTCCATAAGGGATGTCCTTCCACAGAACCCAATAATTACAGGCCAATCAGCCTCACAAGCATGTTGTACAAAGTGATGGAGACAGTCATGGTAGGACTTATTCAGACAGATAATATAAACTTATCTTGTTAGAATTTATTTATTTATTTATTTGCATTTGTTTACCAGAATGGTCCAGCGGCCCATAGTGAGCCCATTTTCAGAAGAGGCCCGGGGAGAAAAGCTCTACACTAAAATGCAAACAATGCAATAGTTCAACATAAGTACATACAGTGCAAGTTTATTCATTTACACCTAGCCTTGTTAATTTCATTGTGAGTATGACCACCATTATGGATGAAAGTTTCCTTCTCCATGCAGCTTACCTTGATCTGGATATAAACATTCAATGCTATACTCCATAAAATAATCATACATAAACTACAGGTAAAGTAATCTCTAATAAGTTAGGTCTGCAGTTAGTGACATGATTGCACTTAACAGGGAAAAATAGGATAACTCATTAAACTTTGTCACATGTAATTAATTGTAGAGCTCAGTAATTATGATGCATTTCCACAGTTAAAACTAACAATGCACAAATACCTGTGAAATATTTTACATTTTACTGCATATATTTTTCTTAAAGTGCAAAACAGTGAAAGATTTCAAAGCAGATTAATATTTCTGGATATTTAGTACAGCAGCCTGGAAGCCTGGAAAGCAGAATAATTATGGTTAAGTATCAAAAATATTCCTGATGCCATACTTAACTGTGTGTAAACTCTATTTTGTAAACACAAAAAGACAAAAAAAAAAAATCTGAAATGAATTAATGGAATCTTCTTCCCTAAAGTTCATGAGGCCTTCAAGTCTGGCTAACATTACAGCTCAGTATGAAAAATCTGTAAGGTGTCACTGTGCTTCAGGCTGTATGCTTTAGTTTGATTGTGTATATCTCCATTTTAATACTGGATGACTCAATACACACTATTATAATGATAGCATGTGTGTATACTAGTCTTGCATGGGCAAGAACTGAAACAAAATGAAACTTTCCCAAATACACCTGCTTACTTAATACAGATAAAATGATGCAAGGCTGATGTATCCTTGTCATATTGTCTCATAATGTTAGTGATTATAGGTTCATAGGTTGGTACTAGGCTATCAGCCCTAGGGCCTATACAAGCCTAGCCATAACAATTCCTTGGCTATTTCTTCCCACACTATTTACTTCCCTGGAACCCTGTCTAGCAGGGTGACTGAAGTGATCCCCGGGGTGAATTTCCTTTCTCCCATCCAATCGTCAAGGTTCCTTTTGAAGAGGGCTAAAGAGGCACTTTGCTTGACATGTATGGGCAATCTGTTCCAGAGTCTGGGAAGTCTCTGGGTCAGGAACCCATCCCTCCAGCATGTTTTGTTTATTGTGATGACAAGGTTTGGATCCCTGGAGCATGTGGCTCTGAGGGATTGGGATTTATTTAAGTGTAGCATGTCCAACAGCTCTGGGTTTGACATGGCCTTGTATGTTAAGCAGAGATCGCCTCTGAGTAGACGATATGTGACAGAGTATAGCTGGCATTTTTTAAGGCGGTCAGCATAGGGCATCTGCTTTAGGCATGTGATTCTTTTAGTGAGGTATTTCTGCGGTCTTTCCAGTTGTTGCAGATGTCTTGAGAGGTACATACCAAACGGGGCATTGTATTCTATAATGGGTCTAATGAGGGATGAGTACAGTGGGACAACGACCTCCTTTTTTCTGGATGAAAAGCCCTCAGTGATGAGGTGTGCCACATAGAATGATTTCCTGACTGTTGAGGCGAAGTGGTTATCGAAGGCGAGACCACTGTCTACTTGTGTCACTAAGTCTCTTATCACACTTTCGGTGTTTAGTGTACTGCCACCTATATGGTAATTCATGGGTACATGTTTTTTCCCAAAGGGGATAACTATACATTTTTGAAATATTGTTGAAATACCACTATAGATATCAGTTCTTCAGAGCAGGTTTCTATCTCTTATGAAAAGAAAAAAAATAATAATCCCCCTCGCCTTATATAGTATCATAAGAAAATCTGTTACAAAAACATTTGTTGTACTTTAGCCAAAGCAATTATAGACCTCGTAGGTTAAAAAACGTATTGACATAAATTGTGCTTCTTATGGGCTGATTCTCATGATCATGATTTATGGATAGGGTTAATACAGCTTAGTGGAAAAACTGCCTGGAATGAAGAATTAGTTGGTTGCATGCAGTGACTACAAGAGTGAATTAGACTGTTATACTCTTATAGCATCGACCATCATCAGCCATGGCTTAGCTTGTTCTTATGGCAAGTTATGTGCTTAAATCTGCCGGAAAAGGAAAAGGCGCACTTTTGCTGTGATTTGCATACAGTTTCGATGTGCACTAACAGTTTCTTAAGTTTGCATCTTTTAAAATTAGATCCATGCTAGCTAGTTTTTACCTACTTATCATCATGTGTAATCTTGGCCCTCACACATTTCCAGGCTGCAGCTTCCATACTTGCATCCCAGTCGATTCTTCCTACTAATTATCGGATATTTCGTTCGCAGTGAATAAAATAACCTCGCTTGAGCCTTGCTTCCTTTTTTTTTCTTTTCCTTTTCTGCCATACCTGTGATACGGTTTAGTTCAGCTTTACAATGAGAAAAAAAATTATTTTTCCTTTGTTTTGCACCATTTATTAATAAAAAAAGAAATACATTTAAGAGTACACACATCCAAACTACAGTTCTGTATGAAATTATGGATTTATTTTTAGGGCATGCTTGTAATACTGCTCTGCTGAGTTCTAATGTAATGCTACAATCTTGCCCTGACAAGCTGAAGAATGAATAATTATGCCTTTTTTTTCCCCCGTGTCTCAAACATTACATTAAAAAGGAATAGGTTTTAAAAGTTCGTGCATCTGAACTACAGTTTGGTATTAAAAATAAAAATATTTGTATTTATAGATGTTAAGCTGGATTCTGTAAAAAGCAACACATGTTTTAATTCTTATCTTGGAAATGTAGGCAATTCTAATTTTAAACTTGAAAATAAAAATAAGATATACTTCTGAAGAACAGAAATACACAGTAAAGAAACATCAAACAGGATATGATACAAATTTTACTTATTAAAAAATGCTAGAGAGCAGAGAGTTATAACAGGCATGTAGAATCTGAAAATCTTGAAAAAATGTTCAGAATTTTCTCCCTGGTCCTGAGCCAAAAATGGGCACCTACCTAATCAGACTTTCCTGGTAATCAAATGTCAATAAATCAGTTAATAATTTGTCATAGTACAGAAGTATTCCCAGATTTTGAATATACTAAATTATAAAATTTGACTGATCATTGATGACAGCTGTACTTACCAACCTTTACAAGATGATTGCTTTATTGTATTTTTTCTTGGCCTTTTTTCTCCCCATGTTTGCCTAGCATCAGCATCCCCCTTTGCCCAACCCACTGACTGAGGAGTGAGCCTATCATCATAACATCATTAGGTGGTTTCTTACTTAACCTTACCTCAGTTTCTGCTGAAGCATGCTGATTCTGCACACTGCAGGCTCTTGACCTATGCTCACTTTCATGCATGCATCTGTCTCATAGCTACAGGAAGCACATTTACTTCACTTCAACAGTTTATGCCACATTTGTGTATCAGGCTGTGCAAATGATGGAAATAGAGGGGAGATCCAGTATTGGACTCTCAACTCATTACCCCACAAAGAGTTCCTTCAATGACCAGGTTGTTCCATGGCCATGTGAAATCTGTGTTAAGGGCTTCATCCTTCAATGCTCTTAGCTATTGAAATCAATTATGATTTTTAATGAAGTAGTTATGGCAAGGCGTACGACAAAATTCATGTCCCTGGACCTTCTATTTCTGGTACTCTTTGACTGACAAATATGTAGGAGATTCATAAGTGTGGGGTTTGCAGATGCCTTGTAAGCCAAGCATAGATCATCCTTCAACAATCAATAGGAGACGGAGTAGAGGGAAAGGGCTTTAATGCACACTGCACAAGGCAGGTTTGTTATGCCTTGCATTCTTTTTGTAAGGAACCTCTGAAGTCACTCTAGTTGCTGCATGCCTGATCAGGTACATACCAAAGAGAGAACTGCATTGTATGATTCATCTGATAAAGGCATAGTACAGCGGGATAATGACCCCTTTGGACCTAGATGTCATGCCTGTACTTACAAGCTGTACAACATAAAAGGATTTCCTCACCACTGTGGCCACGTGGTGGTTGAAGGTTAGACTACTGTCTATGTGTATACCCAGATTCATGACCACTGGGTCAACTCTTAGGGTCATATTGTCAACATGGCAATTAGCCAGGATGGTTGACTTCCCAAAGGGTACAATTATGTATTTCTTAGCATTGAGTTTAATAGCATGGCGTTGGCAACATTTGTTAGTCAGAGACAGATCCTTTTGAACAATGCTAGTGTCTGCTGGGCAATTGGTGATAACCAGCTTGCAATCATCTGCAAACTTAGCCTGCATTAAACCTTCAGCGCTTGTTTTCATTTTAGAGAAATAGATGGCAAAATGGAGTTGGTCAGTATGGATCCCTGGGAGACTCCGCTAGTGACTGGCCTCTGGGTCCTATCAGTGAGCCAGTTGGCTATCCAACAAGGTAAAAAAGGGCTTATACCTAAATTAATGAACTTGTGAATAATACCTGAGTGGGGTATTCTAAAAGGATTTCAGGCCTGCATAAACTAAAGCACTGCTGGTGATTGTCTGCTGGGTGAGGAAAGTAAACCTATATATTTTTTCTGTGACTTGCTGATAGAGTTGTTTTCTGTTTTACCTGCTCCATTTTGTTTTCTGCTGTAAGAAATCTGCTTGGCCTGCTGTTTTTGTTCTATGTGTAAGGAAGACACTTAAATTATCTAGGCTGAACATTTCACGTTTTTTTTCTTTTTTTCATTGGTTAAATTGTGTCGAGTGATACTTAAATACACATTGAATTTATGGGCCTTTGTCTTTTGCTGAAAAGATTTCAAGTCTGCAGAAAATAAATCACTGGTGATGATTCCCTGCTAGTTTTTCCCAACCACACTCCTGTTTGTTAATCTGCTTTTTAAACCTGGTGATTTTAAGCTGCCCACCCCAGTATAATTTGAGGTTAATAAGCTTCTCCCTTCTACTCTGCTGTTGATATCTTTAATTATTTATTTGCCTTCCTTGTACTTATATTGAAAATGTGCTTTTTGCCTCACCATTGTCTATTCTGCTGAGTTACTTGTTCTGTATTCTTTATCTAGCTAGCTGTTGGATAGAGTAGTATATTTTTACACTCTAGCAAGCACTTGTTTTTACATCAAGAGGTCAGTGGGCTTTCAACCTAGCGTACTGGGTGGTAGCCTCATCTGTTTAGGTTGGAAAAACACTTGAGATTTCTGCATTTAGTTTTATCAGCTGGATGGCTTATTAATCTGCTTATCTTGTTTTTAGTGCCTTTATATATTCAGTACAGCTGAGTGGTTCTTGGCTCATTTATACTTTTATGGAATAATCACAATTTTAAAAGCTGTTTAAAGTATACTGCTGCATCC
>NC_056735.1:1591985952-1591990952 GCF_019279795.1 Protopterus annectens | reverse complement strand
TATTGCCTTTGGGAAAGCTGACATCTCTTCTGATTACAATATAGACAGTACCCCCCTGAAAGTAGACCCAGTGGTATGTGATCTCGGTACTCAGGTTGCCATCACATATCCATAGCAGTAAGGAAATCCTTCTATGTGGCACATCTTATAAGTAAAGACATCGTATCTAAGTGTAAGGATGTTACAAATTCCATTATACTCGACCCTCATCAGACCATTAATTGAGTACAGTGCTCCTTTTGCATGTACCTCACCAGACACCTGCAGCAAGTGGACAGACCATAGAGGTTTCTCTCCAAGAAATGATAGGATACACAAAACAAGTCTTATGTAAAAGACTGAAAGCCCTGTCACTGTATTCTGTCTCCTACAGGTTGCTAAAGGGTGACCTGTGTCTAGATTTCAGGGCAGTGTCTCATTCGGCCGTGATAAAAATGCTATACATTCATAAATCAAACTGCATGAGAGTCACTCACTCTAGGGATCTTAACCTATCCTCTGACATGAGCATTTCATAATGGAGAGATACATACATCTCCCAGAGACTGCCACTTCTCTAGAACAAGCTTTCAATTCATGTGAAACAGACCCCCAACCTAACTCTCTTCAAACCCAGCCTTGATCAATGGATGGGTGACTGCAAATTCAATCCTGTGGTGGTGCCCATGTCCCTCTTAGACAGAGGAAGTTGGTATTAACTGCCCTAGATCCTTACCTCTGCAAACTTCAATCACCTAACCACCAACAGTTGGGGCAACTAAGAATAAATATGTCTAGGCTTGTAAGGGGTCTAGGGCCATTAGCCTAGTGATCTTTTATGAACCTATGAGCCTGTGAACCTAAAAGCATTGGCAAGGTCATGGTAAGCAGTGAGCATATTCTTACCTTCATCTAATGCTTTGGTGACCCTCTCAAAAAAGTCCACCAGATTTAATAAACATGCCCTTCCTTTAACAAAGCTGAACTGTGATGGGTCCTGCATTTGCAGGTTACCTATGTCCTCATTTATCCTGTTCATAATGATTCTTTCCATGACCTTACATATAAGGCTGGTAAGATTTATGGGCCTGTAGTTATCCAGATCAGTGGCTAGACCTCTTTTGTGCAGATAAATGACTATAGCCAAGTTCCATTCCTTAGGTACAAAACCTGACTGCAGGCTCCAGTTGAAAAGTTATTCAAGTGGACCAAATAGGTCATGTTTCATGCTTTTTATTAAATATTCTGGGATGTTATCAGGGCCCATTGGTTCATTATTTTTGGCCCTGGAAAGTGCATCGATGACCTGCTCCCTAATAATGGTTTGGGGGATCATGGTATGTGGTATTTCCTTTGGACTATCTGGGGGGAGTACAGGGCAAAATCTAAGCTGAATCTGTCAGTCAAAAGGTTGGCAATGGCCTCTGGTTTCGTGTGGGTGATGTCATTTACAGTAAGTTCTGCACATCGTTGTATATTTCCCTTGAAGTTAATGACTTAGCTGTAGAAAGCTTTGTGGTTGTCCTTTTCTTGAGAATCTGCTTTTTACCAAATTTAGCATTTGGAGTATTAATTAACCTTCTTAGCTGCCTGTTTATATTGCTTGGGGTCTTTTACTATGTATGGCTTTGTTCCTCCTAAACTTGGCCAAGACTTTTTACTTTTACTGTGTAACTGATTGACATTACAATTACACCAGGGTGGCTTGTCTTTTGAATTTGTCTTATTCTTAATGCAGATGGGCTCAGATTGCTCTATACAGCTATCAATATTGTGGTACAGAGATTTTGTGAATAGCTAAGCATATGCTATGGCGTTTACTGGGTTAAAATTTAGCCAAGGTGTTGCTTAGTAGAGAGAGGTTAGCCTTAGAATAGTTTTGAAAAGTATTTGGTTTTGCTGGATCCCTGGTTTAATTTTTATTTTAAGTACTATAGCCTTATGGTCAGACACGACGAGTGAAGATATCACATTGGGTGAGGAACACCGCTCCTCCATGTTTGATAGCACAAGGTCAAGGATGTCTGTACCCCTGGTAGGAGAATGGACCAACTGTTCCAGAATGTTGGTATTAGCAAAGTTTAGGAATCACTAGGCCTGTGCATTAGAAGTGGTGCAGGATTCCCAGTCTGTAGAGAGGTAGTTGAGGTCCCCCATGAATATCATATTGGGGTGAATGGTGATGGACATTTTAAGCCCAGCCATGCATCCCAAATATGTGGCAAGTTCTGGTACCTTTGAGATGTGTAAGCAAGGGCTTGGGAGATGAAAGATTTACAAGCAGGGACATGGAACATGAACCATTTACAGGTTTCCTAAAGTCCATTAGAGATGTAGATGCTAAGCCAGGGATAAAGTTCCTGTTCCCCATCCTGTTGTCCAAGTTACACTTGAATTGGGATAAAGAAGAACTCTGCTTCACATGGATGGGGAGTATTTTCTAGAGACATAAGTTAATACTAGGCTAATTGCCCTTACAGACCATTATAAATCTAGTCAATTATCCCATCTGAAAATCAAACGCATCCTGTCTGCAGGGTAAAAACCTTAAACATTATGCCAACTGAAATATTATATGACCCCAAATGGGACTCATTGATACAATCCCTGCTCCTCCAGGCATCTTCTGCAGTTAACCCCTACTGCTCCTCTAGGCATCAAATATGGATTGTTCATATTTGCATTAATAATTACAAAACCATATTACTTACAAGGTACCAGGATATTTTGTCTTGAGCCATATGTGATAGCAAACACAACTCTATTGATATTTGACCTCTCTCAATGAGAATTTTCTAGAACTGTAAGGTGATAACTTAGTTTTTAAAGGCTTAAGCCACGCCCACTAGGGGTTAAAGGTGCACACTCAAAAGAGCTGCTCCGGAGTGAGAGGCTAGCACCTTATCCATTAGGCCACTGGGGCTTTTTTTTTTTAGATGAAACACATTTAATTGGCAAAAATGTTACTGGAAGGTTTTTATAAGAGAATCTTTGATACTACGTGAATCAGCTGGAGACCCCAAGTTTCTGGCAGCTTGTACAGATAAATTACATTATGCATCATTTCCAAAGTCACAGGTAGGATTCATCCTGTGACAGCTCTAATTTTCTGGGTGAAACACAAGGTACAACAGGCTGCTTAGCAGTGACTTCTCAGCATCAGTTCCTGAGGCACTTGCTTCTGTTGATGAGAATAAAACAGTTGACTGAGACTCTTCCACCTTTAGTTCCCTGCTATGCAGTAGCTGGGCTAAAGGTGTGAACGGCATTGTTGGGTTACTCTCCGCAACTTTAAACCACATCTACATTATAACACAGATGTTCACACTCTCCAGGGAGAGGAAGGCTTGCAGGAAGTGGAGTGTCTTGTTATGACTTCTAGTATTGAGCAGCACCACCTTCAGATATTCCTTCATATGTTCAGTTAAGTCGGTAGGTTTATCAGTTTGGCATTGCCTAAAAAAGCACTATGGAGACAGAAAGGGTCTTTTCCAATGTCTGAAAGTCTGTAGGGGTAAGTGTATAACACCACTGGCAAAACGTGATCTGTCAACCATGTTGTCCCACACCATCAAATTTTGTATCCCCACTGGACTGACACCAGAACCTAAGACAGTTGTTAAATTTAATCATTTTCTATTGACAATATGGCATCATCCTTGGAGAAGGTAGTATGCTACGCAGTGCTAGGCTCATACCTGTCTGAAAAACATAATCAGGGAGCTTGATCATGTCTCACTTCATATAGTCAAGCGAGTTACATCCCAGGTCAATAACACCCACATGGACTATAACAGAGTCACACTAGTACCTGTGGTTGAATGACCTGACAGCCTGTGTGACTTGATGGATCCTAGCCCTGGAAAGGCAGATAACTGTGACTCTCTCCGTACTCAGTCTTGTGAGGGGGCATCAGTGGCCCTCCTGTAGAATCACCATTGACCAGGAAATTTGGTTGTGTGCTGGTTTGCCTTAAGGGCTTAGCATTAGAGACACTGAATACAGTATTACTATGTGTAGCTGTGCGTGGTGTTTTAATGAAATGTTTATGTGATATCTGAAGACCCTTTCTTTGATTGTACTCATCAGGAGGTTTTAGTGTCTTAGGAAGATTACCTGTAAGTGCGTCAGCACAAATTGTTTTATGTGTACATCATGTACAGATTAGAATCATATATGCAATTGTACTAGCATTAGATGAAACTCTAAATAATTAACTATGACATTCTCAGTATAATTGAACAGCCTATATACTGTCTAGCATTCACATTTTATAACCCAGTCAAATTTCTGAACATGTGAATGCATACTATCTAACTATTAACCAAGCAAACATTTCAAATATATTTATCAAGGCAGAACTATGACAACTGTAAATAATAACAAACAATATTTAATTTGGAGAAAAATATGAGCAAAGTAGTTAAATATATGCACAAAGCAAAACATGACAAGTGATGGGCATACATGAAAAAAAGATCAATAAATGAGTAAATAAATAAATATATAAATGAATGGACAAATGATGAAGCAGAATTGTCAATAGACAAACAAATAAGAAAGCTCACCTATTTAAGTTTGGAGTGATACATTTTAGACTGGCAATAAACCATGCACTTGTGTATTCAAAGAAAAATGCCTGAGCTCTGCTGTTACAAACCTACTTTGCCTCACCATCCAAATTAAAGCATCATAAATGATACCAGGCAATACTTACTCCCCCATCCTGTAATTCGTGAGAATGGTGATCCTTTTTTCTGCCTCTATGCACAAGGAAACTATAAACTGGTGAGACACTTAATTAAAATATGTCAGTATTTTTGGTAGTCTGGCTGAAGTCTTACCTTTCTTCCCCTAGAGTGTTAAAAGATGATGCAAACATATGTGAACTTGGATCTGCAATGAGGTTAATCTGATACTTTTTGTTGATACTGAGAAGGACGTAGATGTGACTACGTCCCAGATGACATGGAATCAGCTAGTGACCTGTGTACTGTAAAAGTTGTAGAGGTAGTCTGGAT